>NC_143485.1:38672347-38825639 GCF_027475165.1 Benincasa hispida | reverse complement strand
TGTTAATTTAATTTATAAATTATATAATTAGATCAAATCGAGCATACTTTAAGAAAAAAATTTAATTAAACTTTATTCACCCCCCTCAAGGTTACCGTACCGATCCAACAATTAGTATCAGAGAGAGGTTGCTCTCTTGAAATTTAATTTTCTTAATAAAATTTATTGTTAGTGAAGGAAATTTATTGAAAAACATCCTTTGTACGGAAGCAAAGATCGATCCAAATTCCATTTTTCATTGAATATAAGTTTTACAGTAAATAAGAACAAGACATGCATTTACTTAAATATAGCATGCTCTAAATAAAAGAAACTTGGGGTTTCATAAACCCTTACCTTTGAAGAACCCTTTCTTCAAGAACTCCTTCGAAAGGATCACGAACTGTTTTACTTCTCCACGCGGAACACTACCACTTGAGAACCCTCTGTCTTCTTTTGGGACAAAGGATTCAAGCAAGAGTTGTGGACTTTGCTTGAATCTTTGGAAGAGGGAAAGAGATGGAAGGGAGAAGAGGGAAGATTTTACTGAGAACTTTTCTCTTGGAGAGAACTCTTCTCTCAGAGCCAATTGAGGAAGAAGATGAAAAAAAATCTCTAACCAACTTTTTTTCAACCCACGTAATAACATTGAGAGAATAAAGGGAGGAAGTTGTAACTCCTTCTCTTTAATTAATTTCAATTAATAATATATATACATGTGTGTGTGTATATATATATATATATATATATATATATAATTACTTTATTATATATATATACACTATATGTTATATCAAATATAACATATAGCCTATAGTTTACTTGCATCAAATACAACATAAACTATAGATTTTATTTTCTCCCAACAATACATGACATTTAATATAAATCACATTTATATTACATTCACTTATATGAATCTCATTCATATAATTGATATTTGGATCATATCCAAATATTTAATTTCTCTCAATTTAAATCATATTCTCATTCATATAATTGGTATTTGAATCATATTCAAATTTCTCTCGTATTACCTTAAATTATAATTTATCAAATACATTATATTAATTATATCACATATATAATCAATTTAATTAATTAGATCATATATAATTAATTTTCCTCAATTAATTTGAACACTTCAAATTAATCCAAAATTAATTCTCAATCAAATCCCTATTGAGAAACAGAGGAAACCTTGTGGACCTGTAGATTGAAGCTCCAATGGTATTCGAATAATTAATTAAACTCTTCAATTAAATTACCTAACATCCGTCAACTGCCAGTCACTCCACTAAAGATCGACAACTACACTCTTTGCAGTACAGATAAATTTCTGTATCCATTGGATATAACCAATCAATAACACGATGACCCTTCACAAATTGCTTGTAAGTACAACTAGGCCAAAATAACCATTTTGCCCCTGTAGTTACATCTAACTCCTTAAGTACCACTAATTCCTCTAATGAACAATAAAACATGGTCCAACTATGACTAAGTCTGTCTCGGGCTAGAAGAGGTTGTGGTCACTATGTTCAAGACTCGAAATCAACCCTTAAGGGAGCAATTTATCTACTTGCCCCTACATCAGGGAATGAGTGAATTCCGTCTTGTGTAGTTGTGTTCCCAACTCTCCAGTCAAACGAATCTCCAAAATGGTAGGCTTGTTAAGTTGGCAATCTGGCCACTCTCACCCATACAAATCAAAGGACCGCCTTCATGAGAAGGAGTTCACAACTCACTCAAGATTCAGGTCATGTCACCTATGGTCATCCTAGTGAAATGTAAGTTTCTATTATTAACGACGTTATATAAAGAGACTAATCATTTCGTGGTCCGATCTTATACAAACTCTTTGTATAAGATACCCTCACTCACATGTTTCCACATGAATGATCAGGATCAGATCATTTGTAGCACTTTACAACACTTGTAATACCTACAAAGCTGGTCGTATCCGTAGTATCACCAGAATAAGGTACCCAGCCTTATCCATCTACTACAGACCGTTTAGGTTATTATTTAAACAAGTTCCACTTGTATGTCTCTACATACTTGTTTAAATTACATGAAATAACCTCGGATCTTAGTTTATTGGATTTAGTATATACTTATAAAATAATACTTATTTTATTAACACCAATATGTTTATACAAAGTTTACAAACTACAAGATTACAAAGAGATTTAGGACACCAATCCCAACAATCTCACACTTGTCCTAAAGCTTAGGGAGACTAATGTACAATACAAATAAAGTACAAAATCACAATAAACTAGGGCATACATTATACCCCAGTAACATCTTTCACTTGCCCTAGACAACATGTCGCATATTCCGTAGACCCAAACTTTCTAAATGACCCTCGAACACTTTAACTGTGAGAGCCTTTGTAAACGGATCAACAACGTTGTACTCCGAAGCAATCTTCATGACAATCACATCACCTTGATGCACAATCTCTCGAATCAAATGATATTTCTGTTTCATATGCTTGCCTCTTCGATGACTCCTAGGTTCCTTAGAATTTACCACAGCACCACTGTTATCACAATAAAGTGTAATGGGCAAAGATATATTTTGAACAATTTCCAAATCAGTAAGGTGTTAGGGATGATTTCGTAAACTCTCGTATCCTGTAGTTTAAAAATACAGTTTTGAACAAATGTTTGTGATGTATAATATATGATGTTTTCTTCACTTCTGTCTATGAACATTGGATGTTTTTTTTGCTTTACCACAAACCAATAAACTAAGATCCCTGGTTGTCGTTTGTAACTTAAGCATGTATGTGGATATATACAAGTGAATCATGTCTTAAGTGATAACCAAAATGGTCTATAGTATATGGATATAGGAGGGAAACCTTATCCTAGTAACGCTATGGATGTGACCCGCTTTGTAGAATAGTTATAAGTGTTGTGATTTACTACAGATGGTCTGATCCTGATTATTCATGTGGAGACATGCGAGCAGGGGCGTTCTATACAAAGGACTTTGTATTAGACCGGACCACGAAGTGTTATAGTCTCGTTATATAGCGTCGTTCATGACAAAGACTTCACTTCACTAGGATGACCATAGGTAACATGACCTCAATCCTGATTGAGTTGGGAACTCCTGCCTTTGAGGGCAATCATTTGATTTGCATGGGTGCGAATGGCCAGATCACTGACTCAAACCTACCACTTTGGGGATTCGTCTGATTTGGGAGCTGGGAACTCAGCTACACAAGATGGAATTCACTCATTCCCCGAAGCAGGGGTAAGTAGATAGATTACTGATCCCAGGGCTTTAACGATGTGACGCCACACACCTTCTCTTGGCTCGAGAGGTGTCCACACATAGTAGGACTATATTGTATTGTTCATTAGAGAGATCAGTGGTACTTAAGAAGTTAGATGTAACTACAGGGGGAAAATGGTAAATTGGCCCAGCTATACTTATGAGCATTTGTGAAGGATTATCCTGTTGTTGATTGGTTATATCTGATGGACACATAAATATATCTGTGGTGAGAAGAGTGCAGCTGTCGATCTTTAGTGGAATGCTTGGCAGTTAACTGATGGTAGATCTCGTGGCTAAAGAGTTTAGTCAGCTATCCACGTACCGTTGGAGCTTCGAACCATAGGTTCATAAGATCCCCTTGGTAGCTTAATGAATTCAAGTTGAGAATCAGTTTTTGGGTCAGTGTAAAGTGTTCAAATTGACAAGAGGGAGTTCGATTATATATGATATGATCGAACTGGTTAATTATATATGATATGATTGACATTATGTATAAGATATATTATTTGGAGGAAAATGATATAAATATGATTTATATCTAGTGGAGGAGAAAAAACTACGATTCATACGTTGCATTTGATGTGATATTAAACCATAGGTTAATGAATATATTATGATTATATTTGTTATTTAGTTTTGACAATTATGGGATAATTATTGTGCCGGTTTTTTCTCCGTAACTATGAGATAGTGGGAGGTTGCTTTTAGTTTCCTTAACTGAAGGATAAAATGAAAATCATTTTCATTTTGCAAAGAGATCAGAGATTCACTCATGTTTGGTGTATACTGGCTATCGCATAGCAAACCAAGAGCCTACACGATAGCTCAACGTTTCTAAACGATCGTATACACGCGTGCCTTTTTTCTACACGATCGCATAGGATTTGCTAAACGATCGTCTAACTCTTTCCTAAACGAACGTGCGCCGAAGCATTTACTAAACGATCGTCTATACGATTGGGGCCTATTTACTAAACGATCGTGTACCTCTTCTTAAATGATCGTGTATTGTACATACGATAGACATCAGTCTTCTCCTACTTGCTTAGTTGTGGTATACGATATTCTCTTCCTCCTTCCCTCTGCCAAATCCAACAGAACCCACACCTCTTGGATTCTCACACCGAGAATACTAAAGGTTCTAAGTGGCGGTGTCCTCCATGTTACTGTGTTCGTATAAAAGCCGTTCGTGGATAGACGACAGGGTTTTAGTGGATGATTGCTTTGACGTGCTTAGAGGAGCAGTTCTGTACGAGAACGAGTTCTAAGGCGAAGAATGGTTCTTCAACTTATATGTTTTTGTTTTCTTTGTTATTTAAGTTTCCAAGCATGCCTGTAATTAGTTGTTAAATACATACTATTTTGTTTGATTATGAATGCGATAATTCTGTCACAATGAGTTTGAAACGATCTCGCTTCCGCTCAAAGGTACTCTTTGATAAGAGTTCCTTCATAAGGAACATCTTGAGCCAAACAGCCTCCTTAGCAGTTTCACAAGCAGCTACGTATTCGGCTTCCATAGTGGAGCCTACGATGCATCCTTGCTTGATGCTTCTTCATACTATAGCTCCTCCATTCATAGTAAACACTGACCCTGATGTGGATTTCCGAGAATCCCAATCAGTCTGAAAGTCAGAGTCTATGTATCATTTAAGGGTCAAATCCTTATCTCCATATACAAGCATATAGTTCCTCATTCTCCGAAGATACTTGAGGATCGTTTTGACCATTGTCCAGTGATCTAATCCTGGATTGGACTGATATCGACTGACAATCTCTACTGAATAGCAAATGTCAGGTCTAGTACATAACATTACATACATAAGACTGCCAACGGCTGATGCATAGAGAATTCGTCTCATTTCCTCAACCTCTTGAGGAGTCTTAGGACATTGTTCCTTAGACAAAACAATTTCATGTCTGAAAGGTAATAAACCTTTCTTGGAATTGTTCATCGAATATCTAACAAGCATATTGTCAGTATATGATGCTTGAGACAAGGCCAACTTTTTGTTCTTACGATCCTTTATAATCAGGATCCCTAGAACAAACTGCGCCTCTTCCAAATCTTTCATTCGAAATTGGGTAGCTAGCCATTTCTTTACATCAGTCAGTAAACCTACATTATTCCCAATGAGTAGGATATCATCCACATACAGCACGAGGAAGCTATTAAACTGTTGATGATTTTCTTCTAAAAACAAAGCTCATTAACATTCTGATCAAAGCCATAAAATTTGATCGCAATATCAAATCATATATTCCAAGATCGAGATGTTTGTTTCAGTCCATAAATGGGCCGATTAAGCTTGCAAACTTTTTGCTCTTGATCATGTTCAATGAATCCTTCTGGTTGATTCATGTAGATGGTCTCTTTAAGATTTCCATTCAAAAAGGCAGTCTTGACGTTTATTTTCCATATCTCATAGTCATAATATGTGGCTATGGACAAGAGAATCCTGATAGACTTTAATATGACAACAGGTGAGAAAGTTTCTTCATAGTTCACTCCTTCAACCTAGGTATAACCATTTGCCACAAGTCTAGCTTTAAAAGTTTGTTCCTTTCTATCTACATCCCCTTTCCTCTTGTAGATCCATTTACAACCGATAGGTTTTACCCCATCAGGTTGATCTACAAGCTCCCAGATAGAATTGAAGTACATGGGCTTCATTTCTTGTTTCATGGCTTTAATCCATTCGTCCTTGTCAACATCTTCCATTGTTTGCTTACAAGACAATGGATCCTCAACACCATAATCAGTTATGATGTTTTGGGCTACTATTAAATCCATGTAGCGTACATATGGGTTCATAACCCTCCCACTACGTCGAAGCAATCTCAACTCTCGAGATAGATGACTAGATGAACTGACATCAACAACCCTTGTTGATCTATCAGTCTATTTAATAAATCTTGTTGAAGTCTCAGTAGTCTCATTAGAAATCTCACTTAAAATCAGTTTACTTCGTGGTTTATGATCCCTTATGTGGTCTTCTTCCAAGAAGATAGCATTTGTCGATACAAACACTTTATTCTCACTAGGATCATAGAAGTATCCACCTCTCGTTTCCTTAGGGTAACTTACAAATAGGCACACTTTTGAATGATGTTTCAACATTTTGGGGTTTGCCATTAACACATGGGCTGGACATCCCCAAATTCTGAAATGGCGTAAACTACCTTTACTACCTTTCCATAACTCAAAAGGTGTTTCAGAAACACTCTTTGAGGGAATTTTGTTCAAAATATAAGCTGTAGTTTCTACTGTATATCCCCAAAATGAGTCAGGAAGATTAACATAACTTATCATAGATCAAACTATGTCCAACAGGGTTCTGTTTCTCCTTTCTGATACACCATTCTGTTGAGGTATACCTGGAGCTGAGAGTTGGGACGTGATTTCATGTTCTATATGAAGGAAATCGAATTTGAGATTTCCATGAGCAACGGAAAAGATCATTCCAAATTACAATCATGTATGAACATTAAATTACAGTCGTACACAAAGCATACAGTTATATAATCAATACAGAAATTATAGCATGAATACTACAAATGAACAAGGAGAAATCTCTACGAATATTTGTAGACTCGTCTCCACGCTCCTTGGTCTTGAACGCTCGAACACAGAAACCTTGAACGCTCGAACAACACGACCGCAACACTGCACGAACACTTCGCACCCGAACTCAGCGATTGCCTCGGTCACGAACACCCTAGCAACACGAACAGCCTCCACAGAACCTCGACGATGTCGAGTTGAGTATGACACCACCAAGAAGGTTACCTTCGTATTCTTGGTGTGAGAATCCAGAGGGTGGGCTCTGTTTGGACTTGGTTTGAGGCAGATGAAAAAGAAATGAACAATCGTGTACACGATTGGGCAAGTGGGAGAAGATAGAAACCTATCATATAGGTCGATGCCCAATTGTTTAGCAAAAGCTAAGCGATCGTTTAGCTCATCGCTTAGTACCGTGTATGTCGCTTACAAAACACTACACGATCATTTACCAAAACAAGCTGTCACTTAGTAAATCAGTATTTACTTGACAAGCTCTGATCCGTGAGATTCTTTTCCGAGAGAAATCTCAAAACATTTTTTCAACCTTTTTGCAAAACTTACTAAAATTAGGAAAACAATTTTCCTTTTATCTCACGATTACCATGAACCACTAATAACCTCCCATTCAATTGGTTATTAGAGAAAAATATTTAATTATCTAATAATTAATATTATTATAAATATAAATGATAACCAACTTATCATATTATATTTATAACCTATAGTTTTAATATTTCATCTCATGAAACATATAAACCATAGTTATTTTTCTATTCCATGGTACTTAATGTAAATCTCATTTACATCAATCCTCCACTAGATGTATCTCATACATCAAACCGATCATATCATATATAATCAAAATACCTCTTGTCAATTTGAACATTTCAAATCAACACCAAGAACTGATCCTCAACTGAATCCATTGAGCTACCAAAGGGACCTTATGCCCTGTAGCTCGATGCTTTAACGGTACGTGAATAACTGACTAAACTCTTTAGTCACGGGATCCACCATCCGCTAACTGCCAGGCACTCCACTAAAGACCGACAGTTAAACTCTTCTTACCACAGATATATTACGTGTCCATCTTAACCAATCAGAAGTGTGACAACCCTTTATAAATCACTCGTATGTACAACTGGGCCAATAACCGCTATGCTCTTGTAGTTACATCTAACTCCTTGAGTACCACTGATCTCTCTAATGAACATAAGTCATAGTCCTACTATAACTGAGTCCTCTCTTCCAAAGAGAAGCTGTGGCTACTATGTTCAAGCCTCGAAATCAGCCCTTAAGGGAGCAATCTCTCTAGTTGTTCTTGCTTCAGGAAAGGAATGAATTCCATCTTGTGGATTAAGTTCCCAGCTCCCAGATCATACAAGTCCCTAAAAAGGTAGGCATGTTGAGTTGGTAATCTGGCCACTATTACCTATACTAATCAAAGGACCGCCCTCAAAGACAGGAGTTCCCAAAACACTCAGGATTGAAGTCGTGTCACCTATGGTCGTTTAGGTGAGATATAAGTCTCTAGTATCAACGGCGTTATATACAGAGTCTAGTCATCTCGTAGTCTAGGTCTTATACAAACTCTTTATATAGGACATCCCCGCTCGCACGTCTCTACATGAATGGTCAGGATCTACCATCTGTAGTAGTTTACACTTGCAAACCTCTACTAAGCGGGTTGTATCTGTAGTGTCACTAGGATCAGGTATCCCACCTTAATCCTTATACTACAGACCTATTTAGGTTATCACTTAAGGCATGATCCACTTATATACCACATATACATGCTTAAGTTCACATAAGATAACCATGGAGCTTTGTTTATTGTATATAAGTAAATGTCAGAATTAAATAACATTTATTTTATTCATCAAACAATGTGTATCTTTACAAAACAACGAGACTCCGGGAGAATTAGGACACCAATCCCAACACTATCATATAGTTTTGAAATCTTAAGTCTATATACTCTCCACCACGATTAGATCGTAGTGTTTTTATCTTTTTACCTAACAAGTTTTCAACTTTAGTCTTGTACTCCTTGAACTTTTCAAGAGCTTCAAACTTATGTTGCATTAGATATAGAAATCGAAATCTAGAATAATCATCTATGAAATAGATGAAATATCCATACCCACCTCGTGCCCTTACATTCATCAGACTACATAGGTCTAAATGTGTAAGCTCCAAGGTTTCTTTGGCTCTATAACCTTTTATAGTAAAAGGTCGTTTGGTCATTTTGCCTTCAAGGCATGACTCACATACTGGTAAAGAGTTTTCTTCTAAACCATTTAGAAGTCCCCTTTTCACCAACTTTTCAATCCTTGAGATTGATGTGACATAACCTTAGATGCCAAAGATGAGCATTTTCTTTAGGAGAAATTCTCAATCTTTTTACAGTTGTTGCTGTTTTGAATATTTCAATATTGAGCACAGTTTTTATGACTAACGGTCTTAGTACATACAAGTTATTTTCCACTAAACCAATACTTATCTTCATTCCATTCTTAAAAATAAACACTTTATTCCCAGAGAAGAACATGGAATAATTTTGTTCAATCAGACAGGAAATAGAAATTAAGTTCCTCTTGATATAAGAAACTACATATACATTATCTAATAACATATATCATTTCTTATCCAAAAATAACTTAAGTATGCCTACAACAACAGCTGAAACAGCCTCACCAATACCGACTTTAAGAGTCATCTCTCTAGCTTCCAACTGTTTCCAGAAATTAAATCCCTGATGGGAAGAACACACGTGCTTAGTAGCTCGTGAATCAATTATCCAGGCAAAATCATCATTCTCTACTAAGCGCGTCTCCAAGATAAATAAATCATATTTATTTTCTTTAGAGTTCTTTCTTTTATGAAGAGTAATGGGATCAGCTCCAGAACCCAAATTATAAACTTTAAGTTTCATTGTAGAGGACAATCCTCGTCGATAAACTTCATCAGAGTTGGCAACAATTGTTTTCTTTGTTAGTCCCTTGACATTCAATATGGACTGGAGATTATGTTGGGAACTGACACTACTGGTTTTATTGTCATCAACCCCATTTTTCTTGAATAGTGAGAAATTTCATTCAAACAATTCTCGCATTGATTCCATGATCTCATGTGCAATGACCATATTCTCAAACCTTTTGGCCAACGCATTAGGTATGTTTACCAAAATGTGAACTCGACCTTCGAATTAGCCTTCATCCACACCTCATATGCATTACAAATATTTCGTGGTGCATCAAGGGTTAGGACTTGAGGACAATCCTTAGTCATGATAATTTCAAAGGTCGTTTACCACGAAAAACGTTTTAATAGATTCTTTCCACATCATCTAATTAAAAACGGCCAGACTAGAAAATACAACTAATGGAAAATCGGTATTTGACATATTTGCTTTAAAATAAACACATTGATCTATATTAGATTTTAGCATAACTCTTTAAAAAAAATCCAATCAGTTTTAGCAAAATCTAAATGAACCCCATTTAACAACTAATTTTGCAATTATGCTTCAGTGATTTATGACAAAAGCCAACGAAGGTAGTCAGTTGTCCCTTCACTGAATTGAGACACTCTGAACCAATCATTACACCATAATAACTCTTATTCCTATAACAATCAGTCACCATTTATTTGGTCAAGAAATTATTAACCTGCTTAATAATTTTTTGTAAGTGTGACCCTTCATTTTAGATCCTAAAGTTTCGCTCCAATGAGCCAACTGAAGGGAAAAATTGATTGGAGCAAAAACTAAAGCGATTTTATCCATTTATGAAGTTTGCCTTGGTATTGACCAACTGCACAAACCATCCGAAGGGGGCGCTCCCAGGGCGCCTCGAGGTCATGCAAGAAGGTCTCACGATGCAAACCAATGAAAGAGATCGTAAGACATGTTGACACACATCCCTCTCCCACTTATTCTAACTATTCTCTCCATTCACCTTGATATTGACCAATGTAAATACCATCCAAAGGGAGACGCTCCCAAGGTGCCTCAAAGCCAAGCATGAGTCTCACGGTGTGAATATTAAGGGAGAAACGTGAGTGGAAAAATGACATTCATATACATCTTTTCCTCCCACTAAATATTTTAACAACCTAGGGTTTAATTTACTTAGGAAAATTACGGCTAATTATATTTTACTAAGTGATTGTTTAAGTTTACCCAAAATTAATACTTACTTTGGAAAGTTAAACAATTTTGATTAATATTCGTTAAACACTTTAACAAATGTTAATCAACAATTGCATACTTGAATCAAATCTATATAATTCACCTTTCCAGGTAGGTTCCCAGGTAGGGGTGTCGTTTTCGTCATCTTAAGTACCCCGGCCTAGCCTAAACCCACCTTAGACAAAAGTGAAGAATTTCTTAATGAAGAGTTCCATGAGCGCGTTCGGATCGCTCCAATTTCATAGTGACCGAAATACACTATATACATTCAAACGCACAGTTATGCAAACAAACAATAATTAACGGCATGCTTTGAACAACAAAATAATAAGGGAGAGAGTTCTCATACCAGTTGAAGACGCTCTTCTAACTATGGAACTCAACGCAATAGAAGACCTCTACCCGAACAACCAACGCCGAGCAGATGCGTCGCCTATAGCAGCACGACAACCGCAAACACACAAACGAAGCGGGGATGACACCACCAGAAAGAAGCCTTAGGTATTCTCGAAGTGAGAACCCAAAGCGTGGTCTTCGGTGAGTTTGGTAGAGGTAGGAGGAAGAACTGATCGTGTAGGCAATAAGCAAGTGGGAGAGAACATGAAGCTATCGCATAGCAAAATGTTTATCGCTTAGAAGAAACTACACGATTGTGTAGATTTTACTGAACGATCGTTTAAAAAAAAGTAGACGATCATTTAGAAAACACGACACACTATACGATCGTTTAGGAAAGCTAACCGATCGTTTAGGACTTAGTGTGCGATTGTTTAGGTGCTAGGTAGGCGATTGTTTAGACACGAGGTATGCGATCGTTAGGCGTTGAGCGACTATCGTATAGGCTCTCGAGTTTAAGCAATCGATTATGTTTTCACACCCATAAATAACGTTTGTCTATGAAAAAAAAGAATAAGTTCAAGTAGTCACATTTAAACACTTTAATGGACCGTCCTTAACTTGTATGCATGCATTAAATCTATCTAATTCAACTTTCCAGGTAAGTTCCCAGGTAGGGGTGTTACGTTTCCGTCAACTTAAATACCCTAGCCTAGACAGAACCCGCCTTAGACAAAAGGTCCCTTACAGATAGATTTGCTACACTTTAACCTTTTATTAGCCAATTTAATCCTATTAAACTTATTACAAGATTAAAGCCTTAGGGTTGCTAATCATATTAGGACCATGATCTTAGGTCTATGTTATCCAAGTTTTAAACACTTTAAAACCATGAATTAAATCTAAGTGAGCATGCATGTTTTTCTTATTTCTTTTAGTTCTAATTTCTCTTTAACTTTTAAAAAAGAAACACTAAAACCATTGCGCATAACGAGGTGTTTATAACATTTATAAAGTAACCTATGTGTCATGCTTCACGCAATTTTCAATCATTACTATACATCACTTTTATACAATGCATAACAACCAAGCAAACATGCTATCATTCACCCTTATACTATAACAATTATAATATAAAGATGATGCATGTCAATGCTTTTTATGCATACATAAATATAAATCTTATATTATATGATGCATGAGCATGCACTTACATAATTAAACCATGCTTCTCTAAATTATAATAATTACAATAAATAGATGATGCATGATCATTGCATAACCTAAGATAGGATTTACTATATGTGCATATCATATGACATATAAAAAACATACATTGCATGTAATAAGTAAAGGATTAATGGACCGGGATGAGCCTTTACAAAAACCGGAATGAAATAACCCTATCTATTATATTTTCCATCTAGCAAATCGGTTCACAAGCGAACCGAGTCTTGAATCACCAGGAAGACTCCATCGTGTAGTAAATGTCGTAGGTAGACGATCGTCCAGCGCGTACTAGACGATAGAAGCTAAATTAAACGATCGCATAGACGACAACGAGGCTATGAAGCCTGATCTTCTATGCGATCGCTTAACCCGGCGACAGGTAAATGATTTACCTTGCGTTATTAAGCGATCGTTTAGTCAGTTACTAAGCGATGAAGCTTGCTGACCTAAACGATTGTCCAGTGCGCGTACACGTTAAACGATACACAAACATCCTATCGTCTACATGACATGATATTCAACGATCGCATACCCAATCGTTAACACGATGCTATCAACCCTTGATAGCATACCCCATCGTTTAATTGGTGCAATCAACAGCGATCGCATACTCCATTGTTTGCACGATGCGATCAACCCTTAATCGTCTCCTTCCTCAAAGAACCGCAACGCTTGCTCCAATCTTCTTCACGAACAACTCAAAACACAAATAGACTTTGAATACATACTCGATAACGATTATTAATGCTAAAAAACGCAGGGGGCTTTACAAACAACTGCAAATGTAAAAGAATTAAATCAAACCGAGGCTAATCATACGAAAACATCCATTAATCCCGCACATCCACAACAATTTAACGATTAAACAATGTAAAAATGCACCCACCAAGAACATCGTAGGTAGACAATTGTGTAGTAAACGTCGTAGGTAGACGATCGTCCAGCGCGTACTAGACGATAGAAGCTAAATTAAACGATCGCATAGATGACAACGAGGCTGTGAAGCCTGATCGTCAATGCGATCGCTTAACGCGACGACAGGTAAATGATTTACCTTGCGTTACTAAGCGATCGTTTAGCCAGTTACTAAGCGATGAAGCTTGCTGACCTAAACGATTGTCCAGTGCATGTGCACGTTAAACGATACGCGAACATCCCATCGTCTACACGACGCGATACTCAGCGATCGCATACCCGATCGTCAACACGTTGCGATCAACCTTTGATTGCATACCCCATCATTTAACTGATGCGATCAACAACGATCGCGTACCCCATCATCTGCACGATGCGATCAATAGCGATCACATACTCCATCGTCTGCACGATGCAACCAACCCTTGATTGCCTCCTTCCTCGAAGAATCGCAACACTTACTCCAATCTTCTTCATGAACGACTCAAAACTCAAACAGACTTTGAATAGAGACTCGATAACGATTATTAATGCCCAAAAATGCAGGGACCTTTACAAACAACTGCAAATGTAAAAAAATTAAATCAAACCGAGGCTAATCATCCATAAAAACATCCATTAATCTCGCACATCCACAACAATTTAACGATTAAACAGTGTAGAAATGCACCCATCAAGAACGTAAATGTAATTTCGTTGCAACATATGAAATTGGAGTATCAAAACCTGACTCTGATACCAATTGAAGGATTTCTTAATGAAGAGTTCCATGAATGCGTTCGGATCGCTCCAGTTTCACAGTGACCGAAATACACCATATACATTCAAACGAACAGTAATTAATGACATGCTTTGAACAACAAAATAATAAGGGAGAGAGTTCTCATACTAGTTGAAGACGCTCTTCTAACTATGGAACTCAATGCAACGGAAGACCTCTACCTGAACAACCAATGCCGATCAGATGCGTCGCCTACAGCAACATGAACAACCACAAACACACGAACGCAGCGGGGATGACACCACCAGAAAGAAGCCTTAGGTATTCTTGGAATGAAAACCCAAAGCGTGGTCTTCGGTGAGTTTGGTAGAGGTAGGAGGAAGAATTGATTGTGTAGGCAATAAGCAAGTGGGAGAAAACATGAAGCTATCGCATAGCAAAATGCTTATCGCTTAGAAGAAACTACACGATCGTGTAGATTTTACTAAACGATCGTTTAGAAAAAAGTAGGCGATCGTTTAGCAAACACGACACACTATACGTGGGTCGTTAATAGAATATGCGGAAACCCGGACTTCCCGTCTTCTCACGTTGTTCTTCCCCTCCTTCCTCACTACGCTTCGCTTGACTTGAGTTGGGAAGAGATCGTTTAGGAAAGCTAACCAATCGTTTAGGTGCTAGGTAGGTGATTGTTTAGGCGCAAGGTATGCGATTGTTTAGGCTTGAGCGACTATCGTATAGGCTTTCGAGTTTAGGCGATCGATTACGTTTTCACACCCACGAAAAAATTTAGATCTTTTTTCGAACCATTCAAAATGAAACAAATATCATTTTTATTCATCTGTTACAATAACTGATGCTAATGCACGTTCGAGAGAGATTTTAGGTTAATATAATTAACCAATTAAATTTTAATAAATATAATCATATTATATTTTTACCCTATAGTTTGATATCACATATCTACTATAGTAATTTCTCCTCTACTTCATATAAATCATATTTATATCTAATTTCCTCCAAAATAATGTATCTCATATATTTAGCCAATTATATCATATATAATTAACTAGTCCAATTATATCATATATAATCGAACTTCCTCTGGTCAATTTGAACATTTCAAATTAACCCAAACACTGATTCTCGACTTTATCCAAGCTACCCAAGGGACCTAATAGACTTGTGGCTCGAAGCTCCAACGATCTGTGAATAGTTGATTAAACTCTTTAGCCACGAGATCCACCATCCCTTAACTGTCAGACATTCCACTAAAGACCAACAGCTGAACTCTTCTTACCATAGATATATTTCTGTGTCCATCGGATATAACCAATCATGAGTACGATGACCCTTCACAAATGTTTGTAAGTACAATTGGGCCAAACTACCGTTTTGTCCCTATAGTTACATCTCACTCCTTAAGTATCACTAAGTCCTCTAATGAACAATACAACATAGTCCAACTATGTGTAAACGCCTCTCGGGCCAAGAGAAGGTGTGTGGCGTCACATTGTTCAAGCCCTGGAATCAGCCCTTAAGGGAGCTATCTATCTACTTACCCCTGCCTCAGGAAGGAGTGAATTCCATCTTGTGTAGCTGAGTTCCTAGCTCCCAAATCAAACGAATCCCCAAAATGGTAGGTTCGAATCGGCGACCTGGCCACTCGTACCCATACAAATCAAAGGACCACCCTCAATGACAAGAGTTCCCAACTCACTCAGGATTAAGGTCATGTTACCTATGGCCATCCTAGTGAAGTGAAGTCTCTGTCATAAACGATGTTATATAATAAGACGTTAACACTTCATGGTCAGGTCTTATACAAACTCTTTGTATAGGACGCCCCTGCTCGCATGTCCCCAACACGAATGATCAGGATCAGACCATCTGTGACAAGTCACAACACTTTTGACCATTCCACAAAGCGGACCGCATTCATAGCATGACCAAGATAAGGTTTCCCTCCTATATCCTTATACTACAAACCATTTTGGTTATCACTCAAGACATAATCCACTTGTATGTCACCACATACATGCTTGAGTTACATACAGATAACCATGGATTTTAAGTTTATTGGTTTGTGGTAAAGCAAATAAAACATGCAACTGAGCAAAATACAAGATGTGAAGTAATATTATACAACAAAAGCGTTCGTATAAACTGTTTACAAACTACAGGACACGAGACTTTAGGGCATCAACCCCAACAAAAAGGTCCCTTATAAATATATTTGCTACAAATTTAATCTTTTATTGAAATCAATTTAATCCTATTAAATCGATTAAAAAAGATTAATCTAATGTCTAATCACATTAGAAATTTGTGAACTTAGGTTTATCTCAATCATATTTTGAAACTATTTTAAAAAATGATTTCACCTAAGTTTGCATGCAACTCTTAGTAATTGATTTTAATTTATAATTTTGTTTATTTATAACCTTTTAAAATAAATGAAACAAATTAAAACCTACATTGCATCGATTGACATACTTTATAAAATTATAACGTTTATAAGATTACCTAAAGTAATGTCATGCTTCATGCAATATTCACTTCATTACTTCATATACATCATATATCAAAGTAATGAAATTAAATAACATACATCACATGCATACATTCAAACTATATATTATAACAATTGTAATATAAATGATGCACAACTATGTTATTTATGCATGCAAGCATATAGTATAATACTTATATTATATGATGCATGAGCATGCTATAAAATTAAATCATGCATATACATATATTATAACACTTATAATATAAATGATGCATGAAATTAAATGCATAACCTATGGTAGGTTTTAAAACTATATGACATACATTACGACATATAATAATAAACATACATCACATGTATATTTACACTAACAGTTGATGGATCGGGATAGGACACCTAAAAGGAAATTCAAAAGGCTAACTATTACATAAAATTGAGTCAACCGGTTCAAAATAGGTGAACCGTGCCTTGAACCGCTCGAACCAAACTGCCCTTCAATGGACCACCTTGCAACTGATTGTGTAGCAAATGAACCATGCGATCAAGCCAAGGCTCAACTTCCAAGCCAATGCTTGCAATCACTTGGCCGTATGTCTCCTTCAGACAGTGCATCGCCCAACCTTGGCCAACGCATAGCTCACCTCGAGGCTATCACGTCTCTCCTATGGTTGCAAGCCTAAGACCATCGCAAACCTCATCGCATGTTGCCTAGCTTCATCGCATAACTCCAATGCACATCGTAGGAGAGTGCACGATTGTGTAGCAGACAACTATATGATCAAGTAGGAATGAGTGTGCGATCACATAGCAAGCATATATACGATCTTGTAGCAAATGCTGCTATACGATCATATAGCTCTTATTATGTGATCTTGTAGCTAATGTTACACAATCATGTAGCTTTTGCTATGCGATCTTGTAGCTTCGACTTCTCCATCGACATTGTGCTCTGCAGCCCTTCTTGAAGCTTCTTGGAACAACACGAGCGACTCAAACTTACAAACTACAGACTCAATTGCAAGATTAATACCAAAAAACATAGGGGCCTTTACAAATCAAAATTTGTAAAAAAATAAAGCCTTAAAACTAAGTATCCCATTCCTAAACATCCATCAACAAAACCACATCCACAACCATTCATCGCATGAAATAAGATGCAGATTATAAAACACACCATTATTATAAAATGATTCAATAAAATAATGGAATTTGGAATTAGAAACCTACAACCTGGCTCTGATACTAATTAAAGGAAATTTATCGAAAAAGATCCTTTGAGCGGAAGCAAAGATCGACCCAAATTCCATTTTTTATTGAATATAAATTTTACAGTAAATAAGAACAAGATATGCATTTACTTAAATATAGCATGCTATAAATAAAAGAAACTTATGGTTTTAGAAACTCTTACCTTTGAAGAATCCTTTCTTCAAGAACTGCCTCGAACGGATCACGAATTGATCTACTTCTCCATGCGGAACATCACCATTCGAGAACTCTAGTATTCTCTTGGGACAAAGGATTAAAGCAAGATTTGTGGGCTTTGCTTGGATCCTTGGAAAAGTGAAAGAGATGGAGAGGAGGAGAGGAGGAGAGGGAAGATTCTACTGAGAACTTTCTCTTGGAGAGAACTCTTCTCTCAGAGCCAATTGAGGAAGAAGATGAAAAAAAATCTCTAACCAACTCTTTTTCAACCCACATAATACATTGAGAGAATAAGGGGAGGAAGTTGTAACTCATTTCTTTTAATTAATTTCAATTAAATTATAATTAGTAATATATATATATATATAATAATAATAATAATAATAATAATAATAATAACTATTTTATTGTATATATATACACTATATGTTATATTAAATATAACGTATAGCCTATAGTTTATATTGTATCAAATACAACATAAACTATAGATTTTATTTTCTCTCAACAATACATGATATTTAATATAAATCACATTTATATTAAATTCACTTATATGAATCTCATCCATATAATTGATATTTGGATCATATCCAAATATTTAACTATTCTCAATATAAATCATATCTATATTTAATTACATGAATCCTATTCATATAATTGGTATTTCAATCATCTTCAAATTCCTTTCATATTACCTTAAATTATAATGTATCAAATACATTATATTAATTATATCAAATATATAATCAATTTAATTAATTATATCATATATAATTAATTTTCCTCAATTAATTTGAACACTTCAAATTAATTCTCAATTAAATCTCCGTTGAGCAACAGAGGGGACCTTGTAGACCTGTAAATTGAAGCTCCAGTGGTATTAGGATAATTACTTAAACTCTTCAATTAAATTACCTAATATCCGTCAACTGCCGGTCACTCCACTAAAGATCGATAACTGCACTCTTCGCACTACAGATAAATTTTCGTGTCCATTGGATATAACCAATCAACAGTGTGATGACTTGTCACAAATTGCTCGTAAGTACGACTGGGCCAAAATTACCATTTTGCCTCTATAGTTACATCTAACTCCTTAAGTACCACTGATTCCTCTAATGAATAATAAGTCATAATCCAACTATGACTAAGTCCCTCGAGCTAGGAGAGGATGTGGCCACCATGTTCAAGGCCTGAAATTAGCCCTTAAGGGAGCAATTTATCTACTTGTCCCTGCATCGGGGAATGAGTGAATTCCGTTTTGTGTAGCTGTGTTCACAACTCCTAAATCAGACGAATCCCTAAAATGGTAGGCTTGTTGAGTTGTCAATCTGGTCACTCTCATAAATCAAAGGATCGCCTTCATGAGAAGGAGTTCACAACTCACTCAAGATTCAGGTCATGTCACCTATGGTCATCTTCGTAAAATATAAATCTTTGTTATTAATGGCGTTATATAAAGAGACTAATCATTTCGTGGTCCAGTCTTATACAAACTCTTTGTGTAGAATACCCTCGTTCACATGTCTTCACACGATGATTAAGATTAGATCATTTGTAGCACTTTATAACATTTATAATACCTACAAAGTAGGCCGTATCCGTAGTGTCACTAGGATAAGGTACCCAGCCCCATCCATCTACTACAGACCATTTAGGTTATTATTTAAACAAGATTTACTTCTATGTCTCTACATACTTGTTTAAATTACATGAAATAACCTCAAATCTTAGTTTATTGGATTGAGTATATGCTTATAAAATAACATTTATTTTATTAACAACAATATGTTTATATAAAGTTTACAAACTACGAGATTATGAAGAGATTTAGGACACCAATCCCAACAGTTGGAGCGTTATGAAAAACCTAGTAGCAAATGGAATTGTTGAAGGTCAATCTACTTCTAGACCTCCTTATTTTGATGGTTCAAATTAGCATGTTGGAAAACTAGAATAAAAAATTATTTGCAATCTATTGACTATAATTTGTGGTTAATTATTGCTAAAGGTCCTTATATGCCCATGAAAAATGTTAATAATGTTGATAAGCCTAAATTAGAAGAAGAGTATGTTGAAAATGGAATGAAAAAAATGTTCTTTTAATGTCAAGGCTATTAATTGTTTGTATTGTGTTTCAAGCAAAGATGAATTTAATAGAATATCCATGTGTTCTTTTGCTCAAGAAATTTGGAATACTCTTAAAATTACGATTGGCATATTCATTCTACAACCAAAGTTCCCTGGCGGAGACGGTAGTACCCAGAAGAATACTCAAAGACGTCTAAGGTCTTATATGAAGGGTCATAAAATAAACCATCCCACTCCCTGCACAGGGTTGTTCCATATCTCGAGACCAAGTAATCAGTACCATCACTACCTCCACACAGATAACCACCTAAAAGAAGGGGTTCACCTACAGACATTCAAATGCCAAGTTTATAATCCAAATCGAGAGTCCGTACAAAGTATAATCACTCTCACATTAGATGGAAGCATACTTGATTTTCATCAATCCGCTCCATATAGACCCTACTTGAGGATGCACCGTTGGTGTGGAATAAAAAGCCTTCGTCACCTAGTCTATTGAGGGGTGTATAGATGTTGCTTGTTATATAGAACCCTCTAAAGGAGTAGCGAAAATGGTGAGTTGCCTTTCACTAGTGTTTTTTTTAAGGTAGCTTATCCAAGTTAGCTATTGAGCTGACTCTGCGGATGAAGGAATAAATCAAGTTAAAGAGTCTAAAATTAGCATGCTTGTTCATAATTATGAATTATTTAAACTGGATGCTAATGAGTTTATAACATATATGTTTACTAGATTTACTAATATTTTCAATGCTTTGAAGGGACTTGGTAAAGTCTATACAACATCCGAAAATGTTAGGAAAATTCTTAGGTATCTATCTAAGACTTGGGAAGAAAAGGTGACAGCAATCTAAGAAGAAAAAAATCTCACCAAACTTCCATCGAAGGAACTCATTGGTTCACTCATGACCCATGAGATCACTATGAAGGAGCATTTGGAGGATGAGTCCAAAAAGAATAAGAGTACTGCATTAAAGAAAATCTCCTTAGAAATTGACTCTGAAGATGAGGATGTCCTTGACATTGCCTATCTTTCACGTAAGTACAAAAAATTCATCAAGAGGAAGAAGCAATTCAAGAAACACCTATAAACCTAGAGAGAGTCAAAAGATGAGAATAACAAAAAGGATGAGGTTATTTGTTATGAATACAAAAAGTAGGGTCATATAAGAACGGATTTTCCACTCCTCAAATCATCTAAGAAATCCGAGAAGAAAGCAAGGAAGGCTACTTGGGATGATAATAGTAAAAGTGGAAGTGGAAGTGATGTTGATGAAGATGACAAATTGCCCGGGTGTGGTCTGAACTAGAATACCATCAAAGGTAAGATTAGAAGTTTGAAAAATAATACTCGACAATAATGGAGATGTTAAATCAATCAAGGTTTGGATGGAACAAGGAGTTCAAGTGCGTTTAGGTGGACAGAGAGATATTCGATGCCTGGGTTCGAGTAAGTTAAAAAAATGAACAATGTACACCACACATGTCTCGTATAAATTCTAATGTCATTTTTATGTACCAATGCATAGTCATCTCAACGCGAATGGATTGTGGAACAAGCCATTCACCCATTACGATGAACTATCAAATGTATTTGGGAAGGACAGGGCAATTGGGTAGTCTTGCGAGACCCCGGTTGTGATGGCGTCAAATTTGTTTTGAAAAATGAAGGATGAGATTCGGCGAGTATCACTGGAACACCCTACCCCATATAATGAACAAACCTAATTGTCTAAGGATGCAATGAAAGAAGATGAAGTAGATATGTTCATGGGGAGAGCATGTATACCATATATCTCCACAGGCAGAGCAAGTGTATTAGTGGAGCCATTCAGAGGAAGTAAGGGGAAACAATTGACATTCTAAAATGACATGATCAACATCATGCGATCAACTACTAATATGTAGTCAGCGCACATGGGCAAACTCGTTGCGTGGCAAACGAAGAAATATAAGCTGAAGTTTGGACATCAAAAGAAGGTAGTTCAAGTCATTTTTGGTATTGAAGGGCTGATTGAGGATGATGGATGCGACCTAATTGATATAATTGGCACGAAAATACAGAAGACGAAGCTCTTCCTTGCTATACTGGAAGAGAAACGGAACGGTATTGCATTCGTCTACTTGCTCGGACCCACTAGATCAACCACCTAATATTTCAAAAATATATATTTTGTTAATTTGTTTTTTGGAACAGCCACATGTTCAGTCGTTTGATATTTTTTTTTTGATGTTCAAAAGAATGTAACTGTACCATACTATCATATTCTAAACATCATTATGAAGTGAAAGGTAATTATTCTATGCACAATTTCAATTCGAGATAAACAATGCATATTATATAATTATAAGCTGTTAAGTTATCAAGTTATCCAATGTTTATGTGTACAACATGTTATTTTTTATTTTTTTTATATTAATGTTAAGCTAGCAGGATTTAATATACATACATATATGTATTATATATATATAGTTGGAAATTAATCAACAATGGAAAAGCAAAAAAAAAAAAAAAACAAAAAAACAAAAAAAAGAAAAAACAAAACAAAAAAACAAAAACAAAAACAAATAAGACCAATTTATTTTACAAAAACTGCACCAGATATCCCAACTCAACTCTGCACCCCAAACACATTATGAGACTCAATTCAACTTAGCACCTAAATACAGACAATAATTACCAACTCAACTTTGCACACCAAATACAGATAATTTACCTCTCCAGATAATAATTATCAACTCAACTCAATTATTTCTTTTTATCGTGCGCCAAACTCCCCCTTAAATGTAAATGAAGGGAGTTCAATGTATTTGTGTTTTAGGCAACTGAATGAGAACATAAAGAAATACCCAACTATTCATTTGCTTATTCTTCGTGAATGAAGTATAAAAAAATGTATTTCCATATCAAATAATAACTTTGAGATCAGGGAAAATATGTCATACATGAGATGCCCATCCTCTCTAGATCTATGGCAAAAAAAGAAAAGAAAAAAAAAACAATAATAACAAAATTTCCAACAAAAAGATATTCCCAACGAGGAGTCCGATAAAAATCATTGCTTTTAAGGAGATTGTTCACTTCAAGTGTGTCGAATTCAACTTCAAGAGAGGGGGGATTAGGCTCATATTACTCATGCTTAACAACTCGCGATCCTTATAACAAAACTTATAGTTCCAACAAACTAATACTCCAATCCTTTTGTCTAACCTTACATTCATCCATAGTTACACATCTTTTATGGTTCAAAATAATCTACCCAGGTCCATAAGGTGGATCTTGGTCGATTTTTTTAGGGAGACAAAACCCGCCACTTTTTAATTAAAAGCAAAATTGTTTCTCATACTCTACAAAATTCAAAGAATAATAATCGCACAATACAACTCGTTCTCAAAACAATCTTAGGGGAGATCAAACGTTTATTAAAAAGTATGATGAATAAATAGAGATATCCAATTTCCCCACGGGGAGGGGGCGAAGATTCCTCGATTAGGTGGGAAATGGAGGAGGGAGTGGGGGGAAAAAATTCCCTGTGAGCTAAACGGGGATGGGGACGGGGAATGCATTCTCCGTCCCCGTTCCCGGCCCCATCCCCGCCCCGATAGCTTTTACATATTTATTTAGTATAGTTATCTAATGTTATGTTGTTATTATTATTATATAAATATTACATTTAAATTACAAATTTGATTATTTATTGGAAAAGATGATGAATATGTTTAAATTTAGATTATATATGTGAATAATTTGATTTATATTTATTTATTTCTACTAAAAAATTAATTAGCTTTTTTAGGCCAAAATTTGAGTAATTTATCTTTAAATTTAAATTGTCATATAAAACTAACCATGTTATTTAATTAAAATTTGTTCACATTAGTGATTTAAATTAATTGGTTTTTTACAAATAAAAAAAGGTAACGAAAAAAATTCCTTGGGGGAACTCGATCACCGCGAATTCTCCGAGGGGAATCCCCGCCCCGATCCCCGTAGAAAATTTCACGGGGATGAAGAATGAAATGGGGAGCAGGGACGGGGATGGGGAATGATATCCCTGGCCCCGCACTGCCCCGTGGTCATCTCTATGAATAAATGAACCAATATTAAATTCATAAATTTAATGTGTTTGAATTAAATCAACTGGTAAAATATGATTTACCTATTTGAACTTTTATACTTGGTGGTGTTCTTAAATATCTCATCTCAACTAATCTAATTTTATATATTAAAACCTCTTTTTTTAATAATCATTTTGGTGTAGATCTAGAAGTCTATCACTGATATTATTGTGATAGACGCTGATAGAAGTCTATTAGTATTTTTTTTTCATTATTTTTTAAATAGTTTAATATTTTTTTATATGTGAAAATTTTCCTTTTCTAAATTTAAATTTTAAAGATAATTCTTACCGTCTATTACTTTAATCATGAACTTTGCTATTTCCATACAACTTATATTTTTATTGTGCAAGTTGCAAGTTATTAACATAAAAAACATGGTTTAAGTTTCCTTGTGAGGAGTGCATCTTTTACCTTAGTTGAACCAATAACAAATTACTTAAAATAACACTTTAAAAAAGTATAATCATGTTATAAAAACAACCAAAATGATTTTTTTTCTGAGTACAATAAAGATAGAAAGATTCAAATGCAGACCTTATAATTTTGTATATTTTATTGAATAATCAAATTAATTAGCATTATTTTTACAACAAAAATGGAGGAATAAATAGACACTAAAAATTAAAAAATGAAAAATTTTAGAAAGGAAAATATATATTAGAAAGAAATGATCCATAAATTATTTATGCTAGCAGATCTCTCGTAAAGATGTCCATGGGCGGGGACGGGGAAACCTTCCACCCCTATTTCAATCTTCATCCTCGCGAAATTTTCCACGGGATCGGGACGGGGAATTTATGGGAATCGGGTTTCCCATGCAGAAAAATTCTCCATTTCTTTTTTTTTTTATTTATTATCTTTTAAAACTAATTTAAAACTATTTATGCTTAGCCTTGATGAAAATTTATTAGTCAAATGGATAATTTCCAATGCATTCTTTTCAAAGAAAAATTTATAAATTTTTCTAGTAAAGACAATAATATTTTATGTGCAAAGATATACATAAAAATTTAATCTCATAATTACTAAATTTTAAATATTATAAGTCTGGCCTTCAACTTAAACATTATAACATGAAAGATAATATCTTAACAGTGTATTAAACCATGCAAAAATTGAGATGAAAAGTAAAAAATAAGTAATTGTTGATGTAACATCAATTTTGTAATATATATATGGTACTATATGTATGATGAATGTATGTTATTATATATCATATATTAGTTAGTTGAATATATATATTCGTCGGGGTGGGAAATCGGGATGGGGGGCCGAGAAAATTAATCCCCGCTTAGTCAACGGGGAAAAAATCTTCCTCATTCCCTCCCCTATTTCTCGTCTAATCAGGGATTGGACAGGACCTTGCGGGACCTCTAATCTCTCGATCGAACATATATACGCGAGCAATGCTGAGTTTTGGTTAATTCTCCAATTTCTTTAAAAGATGAAAAATTCATACAAGTATACATGTAAAATTTGTGTAATTTAATACAGCAAATATAATAATATAAAGAAAAAAGTACCAAAAATGATAAAAGTTTAGAGCCAAATCCGACATGTAAAATAAAATATAATTAATTTGTAAGAGTTGAAGAAAACAGTTTCCATTTTCCTCCGCAAGAAAAAAAAAAAAGAACAATTAATAATTTTGCGATGGTTAATCTGAAACGGGCTAACCGGCAACCGCCCACATATATACATTTCATTCATCTTTCCGATTCGGAAAATCTAATCGCGCGTCATTCCAGGACGGAGTACAGAGTAGTTCGTCGTCTTCCCCTCCATTTCAACTCCGTATGATTCTACTCTCTCTTCTTCCATCAATTCCACATTCTAAGTTGGAATCGACCTTAAAGATCAACTGGAGGTCGTCAATTCTCTCTCTAGGATCAATCACGGAGACAGCATAATCGGCCATCGGCGTTGAATGGCTCGGATCTTTGAGTATTTCGTGGTTTGTGGGATCGGGCCGGAGATTCGGAGTCTAGATGGGAACAAGGGATTTCATGGATTCAGTTACTTGTATCTACCCTCTCTTCTCGACCAGTATCCTCCTTCCAATAATTCTCATTGTCCTCCTCCGCCACCTCAGCTCCCAACGGTGAGTTCCAATATAGAAACTCTATTCACTTTCAAGCATGGTTTTTTGTTTTTCTACTTTAGAGGTGTCAAATTTGTATTACCGCTTGATTAATTTGAGTTCCCCGTATGTGGATCGCATTTTGCAGTGTGTTTTACCAGCTGGGGTCGAGTTTTTTTCATCGGGATTTGATTCCAGTGACGCCTGCACTTTTCCGCGGAGTTATCCGATTGTTTTGACGGGTATGGTTGCTGCTTAGCTTTGAATTTCTTTCAGCATTCTTAATTCGAAGATCATTGGGCTTTGCTATGCGAATGTATATTATATTTAAATGGAATGTAGTTATATGGTACGGCATCTGTGTATCTCCACTCACTGCGATTGTGGAAATTATAATGCAGAGGGCGATGGGTCAAAAATTTATGTCAGTTGCATTGCTTTTAGAGACCCTGTTAGTGAGGATATTGCCGAAGCTTACCGCATTCCACCAAATTCTTATGCTGATAAATGTATCTGTGTTGTTTCGCGGTCACCCAGCTTCCGTGTCCTTAAAGATGCGTTGGAGGAATTGTTTGCTTTGTGCTTCTCCAGCAGTGGAAGTAGGTCAGTGCATAATTAGATGCTCTCTCCATTACATCACGTTTATGTATGTGGCAGCAAATTCTGGAACCACATTGTGAACTGTAAAGCTGATTTCATGGACACGAGTAGATTCTATTTAACAAATTTGTATCCAGAAGGAAGAAAAATATAGTAGAAGGGCGATGAGAAATCAACCCAACCTTCAAGGGTATCATAAGAATTTATTCAACTGGCCTTAACTAATAAGGAGTCATCGTTATAAAAATCAATTGGCCTAGAATTTGATTTTCAGTGGATTTTTTTTCCCTTCGCTACTAATATTCTCAGCTACCCAACATTTCAGCAAGCCTCTGTGGGATATCATAGCACACATGGTCTCCAATGTACCACTGTCTACTCCTGGGAAGGATCGAATTTTGTTTAGTATTGAGAATTGCCTTCTCTCCGTTCAGGCTCCATCCAAGGATGGGCTTCCATATGCTGATGTAAGCTCTTTTTTTCTTTTTCTTTTTTCCCCCCTCCCTCCCCCTTATGATATAAATATATCATTTAATTATATAAATAATACTTTTTGAAAGCTGACCAAGTGCTGATGTGCCTCGCCGGCAATGTCATTCAGAAAATGAAATGTCGATTTATCTTCTCATCTAACAATTATTCCTCTTTATGAGGAGTGCAGATTTCGTTTCAGCCTCTTATGCAATGCTTGGATTTGGAAAATGTAATCAAACTTTTCACTGCTGTCTTACTGGAGAGGAGGATTCTTCTTCGATCAAACAAGTATCTTTCTGTTACTATAGACTTCTTGAAGTTATATTTGTCAAAACACAATTATCTTATTTATTTGTCTGATGAATAGATTGGATTTGTTTTTCATTATATACACATATACATTTATATACTTACTGGAATTTTCATTTGATTGTTTAAAGTGTAAGAGAGTCAATGTAGGATTGAACCAAATACTTCAGAGTTCAGGGTTTCTTGTAATCTTAAAGAACAAATGTTTTTTTTTTTTGTTGACTTTGTTATCCCTAGTCCCTGTCCTTTAATGTCATTCTATCCTAGTGCTAGTCAGTTTCTTGATGAACAATTTGATTTAATTGGTCATTTCAACTGGATGCTTGCTCTTTGTCGTACATACTTTTGTACGATTTGTAAGTTACAATTCCAAGTTTTATAATTGTCATTTTTTTAGTATGTGATAACACATTTTCCTTCATGTTTTTCTCTTCTTCTTTTTGCAGGTATTCACTTTTAACTCTTGTATCAGAAGCCATTTGTCATTTAATATATCCATTTAGATGGCAGGTCAGTTTATATAAAATTTCAATTTCTATGTTATTAAATATTAAAGTATTCTTCCCTTGATTTTTTGATTGGAATTGTTTGTTACTCCTTCACATTTTTGGTGTGATACTAGTGAGGAGGTTTTTATGCGTATTTTTCTGCTTATTTATTATAGACTCTAACCAAAGCTTTCTATGTTGTCCTGAAGCATGTCTACATTCCGTTACTCTTTTTCAGTGGAGTAGACTATATTGATGCTCCCACACCATATATGATGGGTCTTCATTCAGGCGTTGATACATCCTATCTGGCAATGGATGGTGTAAGTAATTTCTTTTATATTTTAATTTTTTTAAAAATTAATTTTGTAAAACAATTAAGTTCCAAGTGAAATAATGTATATCATGGGCCATGGCTATATTAATATGCCCTGCATTTATGTCAGCAGCATATTTGGTATGCTGCCCTTGGTTCCCAAATTTATGTGTACTATATTAAGATATTACGTCAAGGCTTATATACCTTTTTGATATGTCTTTTTCTCTGTAAAAGGAGGTCAGTTCTGATATGTTTGATGCTACGTCATTGACAGAATCTTTTTAACCTTTTTAATTATTATTTATTTAATCTAATAAATAATATCACAGTTAATCCTTTGTGCAGTTTGCTGTTTTAATAGAAGGGGAGTCTTTTACGAGTCATTATTATTTCTTGGAAATGTCCTGTGCAAACCACCCCCTGCATTCATGATAATGTTGAATTTTATAGAAACATAGATCTTTCTATTTATTGTACAAGATTTTAGCAAAGGTGCTAACTAATAGGATGAGAAAGTTGCTTGCTTAGGTGATTTTAGTGGCTTGGGGGCATTCATTGAGGGGAGGCAGATCCTTGATCAGGTTCTCATAGCCAATGAAGCCATCGAAGATTAATGAGGGCAGAAACAGGAGGGGGTAATTTAAATTGAGCCTATGACCACGTGGATTGGTATTTCTTTAACAAAATTCTTGAAAAGAAAGGCTTTGACTATTAGTGGTGATCTTGGATATGGCGTTTTGTTAGGCAGTTAAATACTCTTTAGTCTTTTCTCATCTATGGGAGACCTAGGGGTAAGATCATAGCTTTTAGAGGCCTCATGTCACACTCCACCCCAGATCATCCTCTTAGCCTAGAGAAGGGCGTGACTGCAGCAGTTATCAACCCTTAGGCTGACACTTACTGCCTAAAAACTCTTTGCGGAATAACTTTGATACCAAATACAAATTATATGCAACGGGACGGCTGTAGACCCACAATTTATTAACTTAGAAACTTAATATGTTTAGAGTATTTACAACATTAGATTTACAAGTCCCAAAACCCACAACCCTAGTCCCTATATGAACAATAGTAACATGTGTACAATATTAACAGTAACCACCTAGCAAACGGTTATAAGTCTTTTGGTCCTTTAGTGGCAGAACAGATACTGAGCTGTTTTCAGAGGATTTGACCGCTACCTGTGGGGGGGGAAAACAAAAACATTTGAAAACGGGGTGAGCGTACGCCCAGTGAGTGACCGAGAAAACATAGTAAATTCTCATGCATAATTTCAGAAAATAGTTTTATCTGAAATATAAACTTTTGCAGCATAAATATTTTCCAAGCGTAATGTATATAAAACTGTTTTAAACATAAAACAGTAAAATCATTTCTCAAATCACAGTACTGTATAACTGGTAAAATAATCCCAACACCAATTACTAGTCCAGAGAGAACCCTTTTGCTCAATCTCTGACTTTATTCACTTGTGGCCACACTAAGTACCTTCACACATTAGGTACTACTGCTCAGATACCTTCTCCTTGTACTTCAGTATCGAGCTACTATGATACCTTCTCCAACGTACTTCAGTATCCCGTTGGCTTGGTACCTTCTCAAACGTACTTCAGTACCAATAGATACCTTCTCCTTGTACTTCAGTATCTAGTTGGGTGGATGCCTTCTCCTTGTACTTTGGCATCGCATTTTACCAAAACTATTTATAAACCACTTTTCTCTTTAAAGCATGTACAGTATAACACATATACAACATGGCTTTAAAGATGATAACGCATGCTGGATAAAATCAACATATGTAAATAGTTTTTCAACAATATGCATGCGTTCAAATCACAATTCAAACTTGCTTGGAAACCACTTTATAAAACTAGTAGGCATGAGAATTATTTTCGCAAACATGCTTTCTGTAAAACGTTTGTATTCAAACAGTTTAAAAACATTTTAGTTCGAAAACATTTTAGCCACTCACCTCGAACTCTTAGGAACTTTTCACTCTGGTAGCTCCTCGGGTCCCTTTTTCACCCCTAGAATCCAGATTCAACTTACAACTTAGATTACTTATAGTTCCGAACCTTATTTGGAAATACTTCCTTCTACAAACTTATTCTAAAATGTCTTAGGATATACCCTAAACTTTCAGCTCAGAATTCCTCGTGGTTTGGCCGGAATCTCAAAATCTTCAAGACTGGCCCAGACTGATCCGACAGTCTGACCCTTCTGCCTTCTTCTCAACTTCCAGCCCAGTTCCTTTGAGCCTTTTCCTCCGGTAGCCCTACTCTAAAATCTAGACTTCCAGAGCTTTCAGATGGCTTTGGAATCACTCCAAACGCACGAGTAGATTGGAAGATCTCCTCATCCAAATTTGACACATTCCTTTGAACCCTCACTGCCCTCTACTTTCTCTACGAAATGTATGATTTTTGTGCGATTTGAAAATGAAATCCCAACTCCCTATTTATAGGCGTTCAAATTGCTTGTGGGATTGACAACACCTACTTGGCTGCATGGCCAAATGTTTAATCCTCCCTTTATCAACGTAAGCTGACTTCACCTTGATTCAATGTGTTCTTCCCAAACGCATCCAACACAGTTTCTTAGGGTTTAAGAATTTCTCTTAATCGGACACCTAGATTTTAATTGACGTTTGCCCTTACGTCTTCAAGTTTTGTTTGTATTCAAATTAGGGTTTCTAAATGCATAATCCACCCCAACGCGTCCAAATACATCGCCCAGAAGCTTGCTCGGCCGTTCAATGCATAGGCGAGGCGTGGGCGTGACATTCGAATCGGACAAAGCAAGGCTAACGCATAGGCGCTCTCGCTCTTTCCGCTCTCGGCAATGTCGCTCTCTCCACTCTCGGCAGTGTCTCTTTCTCCCACTTTCTCGCTAGTCTCGCTCTCTTCACTCTCGCTCTCTTCACTCTCGCTCTCTCCAGCAATCTCGCTGATCTTGCTCTCTCAACTCTCGCTCTCTCCAGCTTTCTCGCTGGTCTCGCTCTTTCCACTCTCGCTGGTCTCGCTCTTTCCCATCTTCTATCCAATCTCGCTCTCTCCCATTTCCTCTCCAATCTCGCTGGTCTTGATCTTGCTCTCAACGATCTCGCTGATCTCACTCTCAACGATCTTGCTCTTAGCTACTGCGAACGTTGTTCTTCGTACACGTTTGCTCACCACTTTGATGATACCTTTACACGGATTTTCCAAATTTTTCCAAAGTAATTTCCCATATTTTTCGCATTTCACATAAATTCCATTTTTTTCTCAGTCCTTCAGCCATAACGCATTTCACATAACTTCTCTATACTTAGCCGAAATTTCACAAACTCAATTTCCATATTTTTCTTTTCAAATCCCCATCCCTTCTTCACCATTTCATACTAACTTTCTCATCAACCTACTCAACTTATTTATACAAATTTAAATAGAGACACACAATTAAGTGGAAAATTAAGACAATTTAAATAAGAAAACACACTTAAGTGTAAAATTGGGATTCGGGGTTCACACCTAAGGCAGGGGTCCATTATCTTCCTTCTTATTCTTGCTTGTGGTGGACGTTTTGAGCATGATGATAAGGTTACCTTGTCTCATCTTCAATTCATTAATGATACCATCTTCCTCTGCTCTGGTAAGGACTCCTTAATTTTGAATCATATCCTTGCCTTCTTTAATTTCATATAAGGTTTTAACATCGATAGAGGTAATGTTAGATTTTGGTGTTGAATAGGTATCTCGATAGGGTGAGTAGGTGAGTGGTGAAATTGGCACCTTTCTACTTTGTATCTTGGTCTCTCTCTTAGGAATAATCTAAGGCATACCTCCTTCTGGAATCCTGTGGTGGATAAGATTTAAAGGAGATCGACTTCTTGGAAGATTTTTCCCCCTCAATCGGAGGTAGGCTAACTCTCATTGAGTCTTATTCCCATTTATTTTTTTCCCTCTTTTTTAGAGCTTCATGTTCCATTTACATGAGTTTGGAGGGACTTCCCGTGGGAAGGTATGGAAAAAGGTAAAGGTGAGTACATGATTAGTTGGGAGGTTTTAGGGAAGTTGTGCACTTGGGAGGGTTGGAGTTAGGGAATTTAAAGTTGTATGTTGTTGACAAAATGGTTTTGGCGTTCCCCTTTTGAGTCTACTACCCTTTGGTATTAGATTATTGTGAGCAAGTACGATTCTCATCCCTTTGAATGGTTGTTGAGTGAAGTCAATGGCTCTTACAGAGATTTGTTGAAAGAATCTGTAAAAGAGCTCTCTTCTTTTCTTGGCCTGATTCAGTGTGTTGTGTGAGATGGAAAGGATACATACTTTTGGGAGGACGAGTAGATGGGGGCTCGACCCCACTGTAGTAGCCAATATGTTTCCTAGTCTTTTATCACCTATTCTCCATGAAAAATCATTATGTAGCCCAATGTTTTTTAGGATCAAGGAAGCGCAATAATCTTTGGGGGCTTAAGCGTAAGGCGCAAAAAAAGATTTTTTTTTTGGGTGAGGCGCACCACATATAAAAGTAATACATAAAGAAGAGAAAGCATAGTTGATATAGTTATACTCTTGTATTCTCTCTTGTTGTTAAGCTTCCTTTTGTTTCATATGTTGTCCTCTGGAGTTCAATCCACTACATATGTTGTTCTCTGAGTATTAGACTCATTTCATTAATTCAATGAAAAAGTCTTGTTTCCTTTTGAAAACATAGTTGAAGTGGGAATATGAAAAATAAGAATCCCAAACACAAGAAGATTTGTATTTAAGTTTAGTAAATTAGATTTTTTTAATAAAAAAGGAAAATTTCTAATTATTACCATATTTTAAAAATAACAAAAAAGCCCCAAGGCTTAGGGCTTAAAGCCTTGAGGCTTCAGAAAAGGCGCGTGCCTTATTGAAAATATTTTCTCAAAATATTATTGAATTATTTCTCACTTTCTTAATATTACAAGGGTACAAAGCCCTAATTTAAATAGAATATAGACTTAATGAAATAAGAAAAATATGGACATAGAAGGAAAGAATCCTATAGAATAATTACACTAAATAATACCAAATAAAATCAAATATTGTGTCATAAATCAACACTTCTCCTCAAGCCGATTTAAAGATGTCTTCCATTGCCAACTTGTTAGTCAATTTGTCGAATTATAATTTTGAAAGCCCTTTTGTCAGTACATCAGCAATTTGTTCTGTTGTAGGGAGGTAGGTAGTGCATATCACTCCAGTATCAATCTTCTCCTTTATAAAGTGTATATCAACCTCTATATGTTTTGTCCTATAATGGTGGACTGGGTTGTGTGCGATGGAGATGGCGGCCATATTGTCACAGTAAACCCGTATAAGCGTTACCTGGATAAATTTCAATTCTCCAATAATCTTTTTATCCATCTACCATCACAAATGTCATGTGTTAAAGCCTTGAATTCTACTTTAGCACTACTCCTGGCTACCACACTTTGTTTTTTGCTTCGCCATGTAACTAGATTGCCTCCAACAAAGGAACAACAGCTAGAAGTTGATCTCCTATTTGTGGTACTACTTGCCAATCAACGTCAATGTAAATTTCCACATGTAAATGACCATTCTTAAAAGGTAGGAGTCCCTTTCAAATATCTTAGAATTTTGTAGACAACTTCAAAGTGGGTTGGCTTTGGAGCATGCATGAATTGGCTTACCATACTGACAGCAAAAGCAATATCTGGATGAGTGTGAGATAGATAAATAAGTCTTCCCACGAGTCTCTGGTATTTCTCCTTGTCTTTTATCTCTGTATCCTTTGCCACTTGCAATTTTAAGTTTAGTTCAATAGGAGTTTGTGCTGTACGACAATCAAGTAAGCCCGTCTCTTTAAGTAAATCAATGATATATTTTCATTGATTAGCAAGGATACCTTGTTTCGACCTAGCAAATTCCATCCCGAAGTATTTCAAGGTTCCCAGGTCTTTAATTTGGAATTCATTAGCTAGTTTGCCCTTTAAATTGTTCATCTCAGCTTAATCATTACCTATGAGAATGATATCTACATACACTATTAAAACAACCATCTTATCATGACTAGTATGTCTGTAAAAAGTGGTGTGATCTGCTTGACTCTGACGGAACCCATAACCTGTCACTGCTTTCCCAAAATGTTCAAACCATGCTTTAGGAGATTGCTTAAGGCCATAAAGGGATTTCTTTAACTTACACACTATGTTGGTTCCAAGGTTGGCTTCAAGGCCCGATGGTAAGTTCGTAAATACCTCCTTTTCAAGCTCATCATTAAGGAAGACATTTTTTACATCAAACTGATAAAGAGACCAATTAAAATTAATTGCGATAGATAATAACACTCTAATGGAATTGATTTTTGCAACAAGGGTAAATGTTTCTTGATAATCCATTCCATAGGTTTGTGTAAAGCTATTAGCAACCAGCTTCGCTTTGTATCTTTCAACACTCCCATCAGCTTTGCACTTTATAGCGAACACCCATTTTCATTCCACTCTTTCTTATCTTTTGGAAGCTCAATAACTTCCCATGTGCCATTTTCTTTTAGAGCACTCATTTCTTTCATAATTGTTAAGTTCCAATTTGGATCATTCAAGGCTTCCTGTATATTCCTTCGCACAAATAGATTTGTTATCCTAGAGGTGGAAGCTTTATAATCATTAGATAATCTATGGTAAGAGAGGTAGTTTGCAATAAGGTATTTAGTATATCGATGAAAACATTTCCCATGGGCTATCGAAATATCAAGATTAGACAAGGGATTTTGAGAAGATGAGGAAATGGGAATAGAAAGAGGATTACCTGAATTTTCTGATGGAGTTAAAAACATGCAAGTGGAAGCAATTAGGATCTTAAGCACTTTAATTTCATTAATTTAAGGATTAAGCATGCAAATACCAAGCTGTAAAAAACAGAGTTTCATGAACAAACCTTAATGTAACTCAAAATTGAAACTGTCCCTTGGTTGTTTTTTTATCACGAATAGTTCATGGACCATCACTAGAGTCTTCCTTACTATTCTCCGACCTTAGAACGGATTGTAGGATCCAAATTGGTGATGAATCTTGAGGGAAATATGAGTTACCAAATCACCATTAATTGACAGCAAATTGAGCAATATTTGAGTGGGATTTGTGAGGTGTTAATCAAGCAAAATGTGGGATAAACCCACTAACATGATATTTTTTAATTTTCCAAAAATTCAAAATTCAAAATAGTTTTAATTAATTTTAAATAATTAATTAAATAATCTAATTAATAATAATTTAATATCAAATATTAAATTATATAATTAATTTTAAATTAATTAAACAATTTAATAAATTAATAATATTAATTTAATATCAAATTTTAAATTAATAATCAACACCAATCCTGATCATGAATCCTATTCATGTATGCAATATTTAAATCAAATTTAAATATTTTTAACTCTCCAAATTTGTTTAAGGGAAATTATTTTAAATGACAAAATTGTTGAAAATATTTATAAATAATAGCAAAATATCACACAGTCTATCTGTGATAGACTGCGATAGACTTCTATCTGCATTTATCATGACACAGATAAATACAGATACTAGTCTACCGCGGTCTATCATGATCTATCAAGATAGACCATGAAAATTTGCTGTTATTTGTAAATATTTTGATTCATTTTCCTATATTTGAAAACAACTCTATGTTTAATTCATAATTAAACAATAATACGTTAAGTATATCGAATATAAATAGCGGTTATTTCCTAAGCCGAATTTGAACAATTCAAATTCTCTTGTTACACTGCTCTAAGGTTTAGTCCAATATGAGCTAGCAAGGGACCTAATGGACCTAAGCTTTAGCGATAGCTAAACTCTTTAACCTAGTTAACCAACATTCGTTAACTATCGGGATACTCCACTATAGTCCAGTAGCTGCACTTTCCTCACTGTAGATATATTTCTATCTACTTAATATAGCCATGATTATTAAGTTGACCATTCACAGGTTGTTCATAATTACAGTTGGGTCAAAATTACCGTTTTACCCCTGTAATTACATCTTGTTCTTTAAGCCCCACTGATCCTCTAATGAACAATTGGTTTGTGGTCCAACCATCAAATCGGGTCCCTCTCGGCCCAACAAGGTCCCTTGTTCAAGACCCGAAGTCAACACTTAAGAGAACAACTTATCTAGTATCCCTAGAATCGGGTAGGAGTGAATTTCATCTTGCAGGACTATGTCCCCAGCTATCTACCCGATCTTATCCCTAAAATGAGGGGCTTATTGAGTTGGCAAACTCAGATCACTCTCACCCATGCAAATTAAAGGATAATCCTAAATAAACAGGAGTTTATACTTAACTCAGGATTAAGATCGAGTTATCTAGGTCATCGTATTGAAATAGTCAGTCTTAACAGTAAACGACGTTATAAAGTAAAAGTGACTATTTCGCGGTCCGGTCTTATGCAAACTCATTGCATAGGATGCCCCCACTCGCATGTCTCCACATGAATAATTCAGGATCACATCGTTTGTATCAAAGACAAAGTGGGCCACATTCATTGTGTCTCTAGGAAAAGGTACCCAACCTAATCCTTATACTATAGACCGTTTTGGCTATTACTTGAACTTGATCCACTCATATGTTTCCACATAGAGTTCAAATATTCATGACACAGCCAGGGGTTCTTAGTTTATTGGATTCAAGGTTTTTAAGTGCAATTCACATATTCAATAACATTTTTATTGAATAAATCTCAGTAACAACTTTATTGCAAAATAAAATATGTTCATGGTTTACAAAGCACGAGTTTTAGGACATAAAACCCAATAAACTCCCACTTGAACTAAAACTCTAGTGGGTTCATGTACATATAATGTTGAGCGTGAGAGAAAAACATAAATACAATAAACTAGGGCATCACAACTCATGTCTTCTCCCACTTACCATAGATTTACGTAACTCGTAGTCCTAGACTCACTAGTTGACCCTCAAACACTTTAGCCGTGAGGGCCTTTGTAAACGGATCGACAATGTTGTGCTCCGAGTCTATTTGTTTGACGATCATGTCTCCTCGTTGCACAATCTCCCTAATAAAATGATATCTATGCTCAATATGCTTCCCACGCTTATGGTTTCTGGGTTCTTTAGAATTTGCAACTGCGCCATTATTATCACAATAGAGGGTGATAAGCAGATGCATGTTTGGAACCACTTCCAAATTTGTCAAGAACTTCTTAAGCCATACAGCTTCCTTTGCCGCTTCACATGCAACTACGTACTCCACTTCCATGATAGAGTCAACAATATAACCTCGCTTTATACTCCTCCAAACTACTGTTCTTCCATTTAGAGTGAACACTGATCCTGATGTAGATTTCCTTCAATCTTGATCAGTCTGAAAATCATAGTCAGTGTATTTTATAAAGATTAGATCCTTAGCGCCACACATGAGCATATAGTCCTTCGTTCTTTTAAGATACTTGAGGATATTTTTAACGACAGTCCAATGGTCATTATTGAAAGATAAGGAGAGAGAAAAGAGACAAGACAAGACTTACGTGGAAAACCCCAACACAGGGAGAAAAAACCACGATAGAGGAGTTTTATTATTTAATGTCACACGTACAAGAGACCCCAACCTCAGATATAAATAGAATGAGGGGAAACCCTAATTTAGTAGGCATAAAGTAAAAAGACAAATATGCCCTTAGGGCTAAAGCACCATATTTCAACATTCATATCCTTGATTGACTGATACCTACTGACTATTTCCGCTGCGTAGCATATTTCAGGTCTTGTACATAACATAGCATACATCAGACTACCAACTGTTGATGCATAGAGAATACGTCTCATATCCTCAACTTCTTGAGGTGTCTTAGGGCAGTATTCCTTCGACAGATGAATTCCATGTCTGAAGGGTAATAATCCCCCTTTGGAATTCTGCATCTTATATCTCGACAACATCTTGTCTATATATGATGCTTGAGACAGGGCTAATGCTCTGTTCTTGCAATTCTGAACGATTTGGATTCTAGGAACATACTGAGCTTTTCCTAAATCTTTCATTTAGAATTTGGTTGCTAACCATTGCTTAACGAGTTAGGAATCCTATATCATTCCAATGAGAAGGATGTCATCAACGTACAACACTAGGAAAGCTACAATGGTTTTTGACAATTTTCTGTAGACACAAGATTAATTAATATTCTGCTCAAAGCCATAAGATTTGATCGCGTGTCAAATCTTATATTCCAGGATTTGGATGCTTGTTTTAACCTATAAATGGATCGTTTAAGTTTGCAAACTTTTTGATCTTAATCCTGTTCAATAAACTCCTTTGGTTGAGCCGTATAGATACTTTCTTCAAGATTGCCATTCAGAAAGACTGTCTTGACATCCATTTTCCAAATTTCATAATCATAAAATCTAGCAATAGACAAGAGTATTTTAATCGATTTTAACATGGCGACAGTGGATAAGGTTTCTTCATGGTCCACCCCCTCTCTCTGAGTATAATCCTTTGCCACCAGTTGAGTCTTAAAGGTTTGTACCTTACCGACTTGGTCTCGTTTCTTCTTGTAGATCTATTTACAACCAATAGGTTTTACCCCCATTTGGTTAATCTACAAGTTCCTAGACTGAATTGAAGTTCATAGACTCTATTTCGAGATCCATGGCTTTGATCCACTGGTCTTGGTTTACATCATTCTTTGCCTGTTCATAGGTCAATGAATCCTCAATGCCACCATCAGGTATGACGACTTGAGTTTCTGTTAAACCCATGTAATGGTCGGGTTGATGTACAACCCTCCCACTACGTCGAGACACTTTCAACTCTTGAGAAGGATGTGACTAACCAGAATTACTAGCTTCATCAACAACTCTTGTTAAAGAACCGGCCTGATCAACAACTCTTGTTAAAGAACTGGCCTGATCAACAACTCTTGTCGATTTATCTGTAGCCTCTTTGGAAATTTCACCCAATACTAGTTTACTGCGAGTTTGTTGATCTCTCATGTGGTCTTCCTCTAAGAATGTAGCATTTGTCGACACACACTTTTTTATTTTGAGGATCATAAAACAGATCACTTTTCATTTCTTTTGGGTATTCTACGAATAAGTATAATTTTGAATGGCGTTTCAATTTCTTTGGGTTTTGCATCAACTCATGTGCATGACATCCCCAAATTCTGAAGTGACGTAAACTACCTTTATGGCCTTTCCATAACTCATATGCTGTTTCAGAAACACTTTTGGAAGGAACCATGTTCAAAATGTATACAACAATCTCTACTGCATATCCTCAAAACAAATCAAGCACTTGAGCATAGCTCATCATCGACCAAACCATGTCCACAACAAGGTTTTATTTCTCTTTTCCGACACACCATTCTGCTGAGGTGTATCGGGTGTTGAAAGTTGAGATTGGATTCCATGTTATATCAAATAGTTCTGAAATCTTAAGTTCATATACTCTTCACCTTGATCTGATTGAAGTGTTTTAATTGTTTTAACTAACAAGTTCTCAACCTCTGTCTTACATTCGTTGAACTTTTCAAGGGTTTTGGACTTGTGATGCATTAGGTAAACATAGTCATACCTAGAATAATCATCAATAAAACTGATGAAATATTCATATTCTCCTTGTGCTTTGACATTCATCGGACCACAGAGACCTAAATGCACGAGTTTATGGGGATTCTTTGGCTCTAAGACCTTTTCCTATAGAAAATCTTTTGGTCATCTTACCCTCAAGGCATGACACACATGGTAAAGAGTTGTCTTCTAACTAACTTAGAAGTCCACTCTTGACCAATCTCCTAATCTTATTGAGATCAATGAGGCCAAGCCTCAAGTGCCAAAGATAGGTAAGAGAAACTTTTTGCCTTTTATTTTGCGTTTCAACTGTTTTAAACATCTCAGTATTTAAATAGTTTTTGCTTTGGATGGTCTTAACACATAGAAGGAAGAGGAGATGTATCCCAAAAATTATCTTCTAAGTTGGATATCTCCCCCTAAAGAGAATTTTTGTCAAAAAATGGTTTGTTTTCTAGAAACACCACATCCTTACTTTCAATGTATTTTCTAGTGTAGGGTTCAAAACATCTATATCCATTTTTATCAGAGGCATATGCGAAGAAAATACACTTAAAAGAGCTCTAGGGTCAAGGTTTAACCGAGAAAAATTGGGGATATGAACAAAGCGGTACACCCAAAGACTTTAAGCGGTAAATTGGATCACAAATGAATAGTAGGAAAAAAAATCCTTAAATTGATTTAAAGGTGTTTTAAAATTCAAGATTTTAGAAGGTATTCGATTTATAAGGTAGGCAGATGTGAGAGCTGCATCACCCCACAAATACTGAGGAACATGCATATAAAATATAATCACACGAGCAACTTCAAGTAAATGCCTATTTTTCCGTTCAACAATGCCATTTTGTTGGGAAGTATCATGATAGGTGGACTGATGAGAAATGCCCTTTTCCTTGAAGAAATCAACCAAAAATTCATTGAAGTATTCAGTCCCATTATCAGAGTGTAGAATGCTTAATTTAGTTTGAAATTGATTTTCAACCATGTTATAAAAGCGAACAAAGATATCTTTGACCTCAGATTTTTTTTGTAAACAAGTGAACCACGTTAATCGAGTGTGATCATCAATAAATATAGCAAACCAACGTTTTCCACTGTGTTAAAACTTTTGACAAACCCCAAACATCACCATGGAATAAGTGAAACGGTTTGGAAGTCTTGTAAGATTTTGGTAAATACGTGGCTTGATGATTCTTAACAAAGATGCAACTTTCACATTGAAAAATTGAACAATCAATTTCTTTAAATAAGTTTAGGAACAAAAATTTCAAATAGAAAAAACTAGGATGTCCTAGTCTAAAATGCCATAACATGATTGATTCTTGAACAGAGGGAGAACTAACGCAACTTAAGTCCTGAACTTTTTTTTATCACTAGTCAGAGGGTCATCAAAGTAGTAAAAACCATCAAGTATTCTAGCACGTCCAATCATCTCCCCTCGAATTCTGATCATGAAACAAATAATGAGCTGCAAAGAAAATGATAGGGCAGTTAGTGGCTTAGTTAGTGTCTTTAGAAAGTTTACTCACAGATTATAAATTACAGGCTAATTTAGGGACATGGAGTACAGATTGTAATGTAATTTTTTCGGTCAGACAAATAGTTCCTTTTCCTGCAATAAAATTAAAACTACCATTTGCAAATCGAATTTTCTCAGTGTTATATAGAGGGGAATATGAGTAAAAAAAAGTGAGATGTACTAGTCATATGGTCTGAAACTTCAAAATCTATGATCCACGGACATGAATTAAGACAAGAAAAAGTTCGAGGACAGTTACCTGTTTGTGCCAAGGAAATACTAGGATTACCCGATGGCGAATTGATCTTTGACAGCTTCAGGAGTTGATCAATTTGCTCTTAACTGAATGGATTGGAGTCAACACTATTAGCAATAGGAGGTGCGGACTAATTGTTACCTTTGTCACGTGGCTTGTTGTTCTTCCAGTTTGTAGGCTTCCCATGGATTTTCCAACAAGTCTCATGAGTATGGCACGGTTTGTTACAATGATCACACCATACTCGGGGTTTGTTTGGTGGCAGAGAAGCCTTACTGGCAGTGGCATCAATCATCATAGCAAATGTCTCAATGGAATCTGCACTTTTTTTGTCCAACATAACACACTTTCCTCCCTGCGAACCTCAGAAAAAGCTTCATTGATGGAGGGGAGAGGTTTTCTACTGGTAACTCTACTTCTAATCTCATAGAATTCATCATTGGGGCTAGTGAGAAATTTGTAGACACGGCCGTCCTCTACTACCTTCTTGTAATGTGCGTGATCCTTAGTCAATTCCCATTCATAACTTTCAAAAAGATCTAAGCCTTGCCAAATTCTTGTCAGCTTGTGAAAATATTGTGAACTGTGTCTCCTTCTTATCGGATATCACCTAGCTTGAGATTCAACTCTGGTACTGGTGATTGATTGTCAAGGTCTGGATATATTTGGTTGACATTGTCCCATAATCCTTTGCGGTCGAATAACACATTTAGTTGGAACATATTTTTTCAATCATGGAATTGACCAACCATGTCATAGCCATGGAATTTTCAGCATCCCAAGTAGTAAACAATGGATCCGTCTTGGCAGGTGCCTTTTTGTCACTGGTAAGATATCCAACCTCCTGTCCACGAATATACATCTGAACGCTTTGGGACCAACGAAGGAAATTGTCCCCATTAAGTCAGTTGTGGTGATTTGGACATTTGAAAGCTGACGGTTGTCAGAAATTTTGGCCATTGATGACTTTTTGTCGGACATGTTGTGTGTGACTGGATTTTAACACCACTAACCAAAAAACAAAGTTAAAACAAAACTAACTCACAAAGACAACAGCCTCATCGGAAAAGATGACTCAATTGGCAGCCTCTAAAAATAAAAAAACACCCAAGGTCGCTTGCGAACGGGAAGACCGGATATGAGATGATGTGTCCAAAAAACCAATCGATGACGGCATAAGAGATAGGGCAGTCGATTGTCATGAAATTTCATTATCTTCTTCTTTCTACTGTTGCTCTGTATTTTTACTTTGTCATGAATTTTTTTAATTGAATCTCCTCCATCATCTTAGCAACCAATGGAATGTCACCACATTTCTTTAATAATTTCACTTTCAATTCCTCCAAATTTGGAGATTCGTCAGAGAACAAATCTCTATTTTTCACTATTTCTTGCCAAAAAATGTCCTAGAAAACAATCTCCATTTTATGGTTATTTTTTTTTGTTATGTGTTCCATACAATTCAACTACATACATACTTTTCCAGATATTATTAACACTCATTTGATATGTGAATTCAATTAAATAAAAATATATTTTACAAATTTCTATGTATAAATATTACACTTAATGTAGACAAAATACTATTATTTATATAACCAACAACCCTACAACATACTTTAACAATCATCGGTCTTATAATAGTCAAAAGTGGTTGTTGAAGTTGATTATCAAAGATGATTTTCGCTGGAGTTTTGTAGTTGGAGGTGGTTGTCGGAGCCTAAAGTTGGTTGCATGAAGGTGGTACTGGACTTGGTAGCCGGAGTTTGTTGTCGGAGGTGGTTTTCAGAGCCCGAAGCTGGTCGTGCAAAGGTGTTCGTGAGAGTTGGTCATCGAAGATGATTTTCGCTAGAGTTTGTCGTCGGAGCTCGAAGTTGGTCAATGGAGTTGCTCGCTCGAAGATAGTTATTGAAGGTGATTTTCGTCAGAGTTTGTAGTTGGAAGTGGTCATCGGAGCTGGTCATTGGAGTTTGTTGTCGAAGGTAGTCGCTGGAGCTCAAAATTGATCGTCGGAGTTGGTCGCACGAAGGTGGTAGTCGAAGTTGGGTCACTGGAGTTGTCATCGGAGGTGGTTATTAGAGGCTGGAATTGGTTAACAACGTTGGTCGTTGGAGTTGTCATCGGAGGTGGTTGTGGGAGCCTGGAGTTAGTTCTCGGAATGTGGTAGCAATAGTCTCCGATAGTGGCCGATAAATGGAGCTACTGAAAACATTGAAAGAAGGGAGAGTTGTGGTGAGTTGGTAAAATATACCAACTCAACTCCACCAACATTTAAAGTTGGTGGGCCAAATATTGTGTTGGTATATTATACCAGCTCACCTCAACTCATGTTGGTGAGCCAAGCACCCCTTATTGAAGCCACGCTACGGACAACCCAAAGCAATTCAAACGATAATTGATGACATGTGATGTTAAAATCTGAAAATCCTTCAAAAGTATTTCAAAAACATTATTGGGTCCCATGTAATTTTCAATGGCAATCGGATCGCTCACCCTCACCACTGCAATTGGATTGTCTTTGTTGATTATGGATTTTATAGTAAGACCGACATTTCATTACGATTATAAAACCCTGGTAAAGAACAACAAACGTAATCAAATAGGGCCCACTTTTCAGATTACCATTGATGGATTACGTTTCCAATGAAGTAAACATGGTCTTAGTGAACAATCGAGGTTAAAAGTGTAAATCTTGAAACCTAGGGACCAAATTAAAACAGAACTCAAAATTTAAGTACTAAAAAAGTGAAACATTTTGAAACTTAGAGATTAAATTGAAATGAAACTCAAAACTTAAGAACTAAAAGTATAACATTTTGAAAGCTAGGGACCAAATAAAAACTAGATTCAAAACCTAGGGACCAAAAAAGTAATTTTTCCTCCTTTTTTTTTTTTTTTTGTTTTTCCCTTGTGGTCTCTTACACACGATTTTTTTAATTATTTTTTTCATTGATGTAGTACAAGTAATGGAAGATATCCCCATTCACCATAGAGCTTTTAAGAACCCACTCCAATTATAATTAATCACAAAAGGGATTCAATAAAAAGACCATTACGAACTAGATTTGTGGGTTGGAGCTTCCAGGAATACTGATACTTTTACTGTTTTTCTATAAGTTGTTTCTTTTCCTTAAAATATTTTGTGAAATCTTGATGTTTCTATCATGAAATTATGTAGTGAACTAAATCAGCTAAATGCTTACTGTTTGTTTATTTTGAAACCTTAGGTTGTTGTAGTGGACCTTGAGTATAATTGTATCACAACTACTGAGGAAATACCACCTATTCCAGAACCAGAACTTGGATCTTTGCGTAGCGAGTTAATGAAGTTATTACATCCCAATGTTGTTAGTATAGACCAAATAAGGTCTGATTTGCGTAGCTCATCTGAGCAGTACCCTAGAGGTAGCAGCAAGCCTTGGGGAGAAGACCATGACCTTCAGCTTAGGTGATAATTGGGTGTCAAGACTTGTAATTATGAAGTACTTTTAGCTTTCCTACTTTTTTTTTTCTTTTTCCCCTCTCTCTCTCTCTCTCTCTCTCTCTGAAAGTTTACTTGCATTTGATCAACTTCTATGTTATTTTCCATATACTCCTCTGTGATAATTATTTTTGTGGTCTATATCCTTAGGGTTTTGGCTTTTGTGATTGTTGTGAAGAACCTTAAATACTTGTTGGAGATTCAAGATCTTAGTTTTACTTTTATTGTTTCTTAAATATCAAACTCAATCTCAAGACTGCATAACAAGTATGGCATATGTTTTTTAATAGACTCATTGCTCCATCTGAACATTTTTTACAAGTTTTATTAATTTGGGACACCATGTATATCCAGATGGTTTATTTTATTTCAAGTTCTTTTCTCAGTAGTAAAAAGTAGTTTCACTTGGTATAAGTTATGATTTGTGTGCTACTTTTCTTTATTATTGAATATTGGAGATCTGAAATGATAAATGGCTTACCGTTTATGCCTTTTCATCACTTAAATTCATACGGCATGGTTGTAAATTGTTATCACCCGTCTGCATTGATTTGGCTATCATAATATGTATGAATGTACTAATATATGGACCTGTAGATTATTTATAAAAGTGACATTTCAGAAACTAGTAATAATTCTTAGCATATGTGCATCTGAAGTAGTCAGTATGCAATGTATATGACTATTATATGCTTGAATGATGTTGTCGGTCTTGGATCTCTATGATATATATGCAAGAAATGTTTTTAGGGCATAGGCACGTGAAGTAAACTTTTATTTGGAGTATGATTTCTAAATTTAACATGATCTGCATGGACTTGACTTCATAAACAAAGCTCGAGTATGATAATATTTTTCCTATCCTTCTTGCAGATTGATATTTTTAAAATTTTTTGCATCACTCTTAAGTGGCTATCGCAATTTTATAGTACGTAATTCTCTCTCTCTCTCTCAAAAACATTTATAATAGGGGGTTTGGCTTCATAATTTAATACAATTTTCTTCAATGAAAATTGTTAATCAGGATAGCAATGCGTCTGATGTCTTCAATACACAAGCATTCTTGAAGAAGCGTTCACGATCAACTAATCAACCAGAAGATCCCATGGTAATGCCATCTAATTAATCCTTTGCACATCATCCTTCTTGTACTTATGTTTTGAATTATTAATGAAACCGATTTATCTTCATATAGATAGTTCACATGATACTATCTTATTGCTTCTGCGAATGCCACAATATTTTCCAAGAAAGTTTTCTTTGTTCCCTCCAATATTTGGGTTCATAAATTAATGGCCCTAGTACTTTCATTTTGTTTTCAGATAACTCAGTTCCTGGAATCTCAAGGGTTTTTAGACTATCTAGAGAGATGCATAGGTTCCGATGAAAGTAATAACAATATTCTTGACAAGTTACAAGATGCAATTGGGAGGGGTCAGAATCCTCTTTCGATTCTTCCGTCATTGGTTGAACCTGAGATCATTACAATCTCTGACCCTGATTTGGGAACATCAGGTAAAGACTATATAAAATTCAGATCGAATGGTGAGCCGCATAATTACTGAACAGGCATAAAAGTATTCTTAAAACCCTTGATGGGTGCTAAGATGTTGATTTTTCTCCCCCATTTTCTTTGCAGGTTCTGGTGCCAAGTACACTTATGATAGATTTCCTTCAAACATCAGAACTGAGGAGCAGGAAGAAAAGAGAAAACAAATTCTGGCAGCAGCGAGCGGAGCTTTTGAATACGCTGGAAAACATAATCCCAAGTATGGATTTACTTTTAAGATCTTGTAACTATTCTGCAGAGCTATAAATTGGTTGTCAAACTTGTCCATTAATGTTTGATTTCTTTCTGCAATCAGTTCACCTTCTATGCTGATGGGCAAGGATCTGAAAGCAGAAAGCCTCAGTCCAATGGAGAGGGCTGTAAGTTCTTTACATTATGTCACTCATGAACTTCTAAATTTAATTTGAGGCTTGTCCTGGAATTTACTACATTGTCAACTCACAGGCTGAAAGAGATCGTATGGTTTTGGACATAAAAGTCAAGCTACAGGTTCACTATTTTTACTTTGTATTGCAATAGTTTCTTCTAAGTCTGCTTCTGTTCAAGTCATAGAAGGTATTGACTTCAGGCCTTTCCTATTGGTTAGGGTCTCTGGTTACGTCTTCTGAAACTGGGTGCAACTGATGATCCTCTTTCTTCTTTTGAATATGGCACCATTCTTGGTAATTTTCTTTTTTTGTCTTTTGTTTTTTTTAAGACTTATTGGTGGTTTATGATGAGAGGTGGTATTTGTCTCTGCTGTTGTAAATACATTTAGTTTTTTAATTAGAACGTTTTATGATTTTCTTTTTGCAGCTTTGATTGAGTCTGATGCAGAAGGAATTGGTGGTAGTGGGTTTGTTGAGTGTATTAGAGAGCACATAAATACAGTAAGTAGCTCGTGGGATTAATAAGAGTTGGTCATTCATGCTCAAACTCCCATTTTGTGATATCTGCTCTCAGTATTATTATCATTACCTTTTCTATTTCTCTTTCCCTCCAATTCAAATCTCCGATTCACATGAGGCTTTTAATGCATAGTTTCAGAAATTTTTAAAATTTAGGAAAAAAGTAAAGCAAAACAATGAGAATGTGACACCTCCAATCTAAAACCTACAGAGAGGTTAAGGAAGTTAAGATCATAAATAAATGTCGTGTCCTTTACTTTCCTAGGATTATAGTTCAGTTGGTATGAAGACATTGACAGGTTCATTATCTCAAGATGGTATTGGGTAACGTTTGACTGGTTTTGTGTTCTCAGGGATGGCTTGGTCAGTTAACCGATGAACAATTTATTGCTGTGAAAGAATTGGTATGGAATGCAACTTAACATGTTTATAGTAACGAACTTCATGCATATGACTTTGTTTTTATCATGACAACTTATTCTTTATAATTAAAAATGTGCGAAACTGATTTCCGCAATTTACTTTGTTTATATTGCCAGCCTTTTTCATTGTTTTTAAATCAAAGGAGGGAATTCAAGTTGTTTGAGATGAGTTAAAATTGTTTTCTTTCGCTAGAAACAAAATGGTTCGTTGACTCAGAAATGTGGTTGGGGTTTTATTTTATTTTCTATTGAGAAGGTGGTAGTAACTTTTCATTGGCGTCATGAAAAGATACAAAAGAAAGCAGGGGAAAATCTGTCTAACAAGTTGAGGTTACAAAAAGATCGCCTCAACAGAGAGTAATTATAGGAAAGCTAAATGAAACCACCCTAATTGGAAACTGGTAAGCAAACGTATGATAAACTTTTAACAATTTTGGGTTGCAATTTATTGGCAATTTTGGGACATTTTTTTTAAAAGAAGAATGTATATAGATATATAAAGCTTAGAATTGGCAAGAGTTTACAAAACTATTCCAACTACTCCTGAACATAGTTACTTGAAATTGCAAACGGTTCTTAGAAAACACAAGAGTTTGTATTTGCCTTTTGCATTGTACAGCTGAATAAGAATTTGGAAGTTCTCTTTTCTGTTCCTTCACATTTAATATTTAAAATAAAATTAAAATTTGTTTTTCTGATCAGCTAAAAACAGCAATCAGTCGCGCAACATCACGAAATGATTTATTGACAATTAGGGATGCCCTTGAAGTGTCTGGTGAAATGTACAAGAAAGACCCTAATAATGTTCCTGATTACATCCAACGCCATCTTATTTCACTATCTATATGGGAGGAGTTAAGGTGAGATTCCCCCCCCCCCCCCCTGCTTATGTTAGATTTTTAGTATTCTTTCTCATCTCATTTTCATAATTTATTTTTCTTATTTATCAACAAATGATATTTGTATTCCATATGTTGAGTTGAAGGAAAACGTGAAATTACATTGAATTTTATTCTTAAGTGCCTATATGTGACATTGTAGATCTGTGATTTCTCTTTGATTTTTCAGTATCCTACCATTATTTGGCTAGTTTATTCACGAATTGGTCCATCCTACCATGAAATATCTTATTTGTTATTGGACTTTTTTGGATTAAATCTTGATATTCAATTTCTGCAGGTTTTGGGAAGGTTACTTTGATTATTTGATGGAACGGTCTTCAAATAAGTAAGGATTTACATGGTTTATGCAATGAAGTGCTGAATTAATTATTACTTCGCCATTCTCTTATTATTTTGTATCTGTGGCTGCTCTATATAATTTTTTAGGCTAGGTGTATTTTTAAACCTCAGGTTTAATCAATCGTTTCACTCCTGAAGTTTCTCAAATACTTTAAATAGGACTTTATCTTTCAGGTTGACTTCATATGGTTGCTAGCTTGGCCACATCAAAGTTTCTCAACCTACCAGATTCTTCTCGATTTTTATTGACGTCTTTCCAGCTCCTCCTTTTAAATTCATTCCTTCAGATCTTTCAATTTTTCCTACTTTTGATGATGCAGTTTAGACCCACCCAGGAGTTCTTTGTTCTTCATCAGAACTCCATGGATTTCACAAAGTCCCGTTGCAGGGTCCACAAATATTAACATAAAAGGATAGAGTCCTCAAGATGAAATCCTATTTCTTATAGGATAGGAACATGGTCTTATACAATTCTTGATTTCTTCGATAGTCTGGAGCCCATAAACTTCACCACCCATCCATGAGAAGCTAAAAATCCAAACGGTGGACCTCTTGGGTTTCCCTTAGGTTGGACCTAGTTAAGTGGCCATAAATCATAGAATTTCCACATAATTCCAACTCATCAGTCTATTTGTTGAACATGCTCATACTCTTTGTTCTTCCTCCATCTGACTTCTCATAGGACCAACGGCTGACATTTAGCATCTTTGCATTTTTCACCATTGCTCCCCTAATCATCCCAAAATTCGCCCTCCCCCCCAAGATATAATCTATGGGCATTGGTAATTTGTATCTCCCTACCATCTTCCAGATGTTCTCTCTTACTTCTTTCATGTAGATTTTAACTTGTTTTTATTCTATCTTATTTTGAATGCAGAAGCGCCAATTATGCATCTCTGGTTTCTGCACAGCTAATTGTCATGGCATCACATATGGTACTCCTCGCCCTGACCTTGTGTGATAGCGTGAATAAAACGCTACTTTACTCGACTTGTTTTATCACTCGTTTTTGCAATGACCCCCACCCCACCCCACCCCACCCACCACAAAAAAAGAAAAAGAAGAAACTTAATTCAGTTTATTGCCTACTTGGAAGGCTGGGCTTGGGCTTCCTGACACTGATGCTTGGTACATGACTGAGACAATTGCGGAGAAAAACAGCATTGGATACAAGCAACTTGTAAGTCAAATATCATTTTATCTGATTCATCATTATCTGCAAATGCATTCCAAAACTTTTCACATCAGCTACTACATGTATTCAACCCTTGCTTCATCTGCAACTAAGAAAAGTTCTAAAGATGGTTGGCTGTGTATTATTTTTTTAACCTGGGTTTCATTCTGGATCCTGTAGATTGCATGCATAATGTCACATGCAAGCTGCAGTTTGGAAAATGTTAAACTTGGATTAGGTTTAGCAGTTGCATTACCATACATGTTCTCTCGTTTACAATCCTACTTAAACGATTTTCAGATAAAGCTCCGAGGTTTTTTATCCCATATCCAGCAGCTGCGCATTAGTTATTGGGGACTCTCTTCTGTTAAGTCTCAGTCCATATCTGCCAATGCATTGCCATCTCCACGTCCCAAAGATGGATCTGATCAGAATCAGCAGCCTGCGGAGGCTTCTGTTGTTGGAAGAAGCTGGGTCCAGAGCATGTTCAGCAGGGATACATCTGCAAGGATTAACTTGGGTCGTAGTGGCCGTTGGTCCTCTGATGGTCAGTGCCTCATATGTAGCTTTTATCAAGATTTTGTTGATTAATATCAGCAGTACAATCAACAAGTTTGCGTTGTTTGTTTGTCCTTTTGTGTTCAGCCACGAGTGAGAGTGCTACTCCTCAAAGACAAGATTTATCCTCATCTGGCCAGAAAAAAGTTCAAAGCAATATTCGCATTCTTAGGGGTCATAGTGGAGCTGTAACGACACTTCATTGTGTTACGAAAAGGGAGGTGTGGGACTTAGTGGGAGACCGTGAGGATGCAGGTTTCTTCATTAGTGGAAGCACAGACTGCTCGGTAAAATCTTGATGTCTCATTGTTCTCATCTTTGGGGGAACCATTTGTGCTAGAGATTTTTTATGGCATATGGATTAATGAAGTGTTGAAGAATATTTTTCAAAATTTCTTAGGTCAAGATATGGGATCCAAGTCTTCGTGGTTCTGAATTGCGAGCAACTTTAAAGGGTCACACAGGGTACTTCATTTAACTTCTTAAATTCTCATTCTGAGCGATCAGTTTGATTTGCTCCATTTCTTCTAGAAAAGTTTACTCCCACGTGCATAGTCTTTTCAGTTTTACCTATATAAATCCCTCTCTGTACCCCTTTTTTGCAAGCGTACAGACCTGTTCGTGCGATTAATTCTGATCGAGGAAAAGTAGTTTCTGGGTCTGATGACCAGTCAGTTATTGTATGGGATAAGCAAACAACCCAGCTTCTAGAAGAGCTGAAAGGCCACGATGCACAGGTTTTTTTTTTTATTTTTTTATTATTTTTTTAAATTTCTAAGATTCTTATAAAGAAGTTTACTAAAACGCCTGAATGAAATATGTCATATATTGACTTAGAACATATCTCATTTTAGTTTCTTTTAGGCTGCGACATTGAAATATTTGAAGGAGTAAACTTGTGAAGACCCGTATTATTAACTAAATGGAATCTGCAATGCCTAAATGTGTCATACGTTGATTTTTGCAGGTCAGTTGTGTGCGTATGCTATCAGGTGAACGTGTTCTTACCGCTGCGCATGATGGAACCGTAAAGATGTGGGATGTCAGAACTGATACTTGTGTGGCAACTGTTGGTCGTTGCTCTAGTGCAGTTCTATGCATGGAATATGATGACTCCACGGGAATATTGGCTGCTGGTGGTAGAGATACGTATGTTAATTCACTGAAATTATATTTGCTGTATATGTTGATTTAGAGGGTGGCAGAGATATGCTGTTAATTGTCTGAAATGAGATATGTTCTATTCAAGTCGTTTGAGATTATATGGTCACTAACTTGTTATCTATGTACTGGATACTCGCATTTCAGAGTAGCAAATATCTGGGACATCCGTGCTGGCCGGCAAATGCACAAGCTTTTAGGTCATACGAAATGGATACGGTAAGTGGTGTATATATAACAGACAGTAGTTATTTTTATTTATTTGAAAAAAGATATTAATGCAACCTTATGGAGCCAATATTTATAAATCTATAGGTTCAAAATGTCGGAAACCAGTTAAACTACCAGCCCACCAACTAAATGCATTGTAAAAATACAAGGCTCAAATTCTAACTTGCAGGCTGGAAAATAAAAATATTAATGAATGAATAGATCTCTAAACCTAAGTTTAAAAGCATGGTGGACACTCTAGATAGAGAGGCCAAGCGTCTTCAGCTACAATAATGTAGAGATCACAATTTTGTTTTTCTTGGCTTTTCTCTCATCGCATCTTTGGATATTTTAATATATTGGTCAGTTAATACACATATGGCATATGTGCAGCTCAATAAGAATGGTAGGAGACACCATAATTACTGGTAGTGATGATTGGACCGCTAGATTGTGGTCTGTTTCTCGAGGAACATGTGATGCTGTTCTAGCATGCCATGCTGGCCCAATATTGGCCGTTGAGTATTCTACACTGGATAAAGGAATAATAACTGGTATTTAACTTGGCTTCTTCAGGGTACTAATGCAGTTAAAGTTATATGGAAGAGCAAAACTGAAATAATGGCTACATGTTTCCTTTCAGGTTCAACTGATGGACTTCTTCGTTTTTGGGAAAATGAGGATGGTAAATTATCCATATAAAATGTTGAAGTTATTGATGTTGATGTTTTTCACTTATTTAACTTTCTCTACATCATCAAGTGTCAATTATAAACTTTTGTTCGTGTGGAACTTTTTCATTTTCTTAATCACGTGAAACTGTGATGCAAACTTTTCTGGTTGTATATGCAGGGGGTATTAGATGTGTGAAGAATGTCACCATTCATAGTGCTGCCATACTGTCCGTCAGTGCTGGGGAACATTGGTTAGGAATTGGAGCGGCAGATAACTCTATGTCTCTCTTTCATCGGCCACAAGAGAGACTTGGTGGCTTCTCAAACACGGGTGCAAGAATGGCTGGGTGGCAACTGTACAGAACCCCACAAAAGACTGCAGCCATGGTATGAAGTTCTCTTTTTTCAAATTCTTAGGCGGTGGACTCTTTTGACGGTCTTTTTGTTCTGTTTTTTCTTCTTTTTTTAATGTATCAGTTCTATTCAATCCTTGGAAAAACGGTTTTATACCTTCTCTTTACATAAACTGAGAAGACAGAAGGAAATTAGTAGTTGCCTAGTGACTTCCTTCACTCAGGCTAATGAGGATAGAGAGCAAGAACTATATGCAATATTCAAATGTTAAGAATGTTTTACGGTAGTAGAACAATCTTTCCTTGTCCACAGTGATGTTGCTTTCCTAGTTCTCTTTGTTTCGATTTTTAGTATTTTTATTTTTAATTTTCAAGAAAATGTTCTCCGTTTTAATGCACCTATTGCTTGCATCCAGGTACGATGTGCATCTTCAGACCTCGAAAGGAAACGAATATGCACTGGCGGTCGTAATGGCCTTCTGAGGCTCTGGGAAGCAACGATCAACATCTGAGGCAACTTTATCATTGTGAGTCCAAATGCTATGCTATCATGTTCGGAACATTTCCTTCTGTTGCGTTCTTTAGACAGTTTCCAAAAACCTTGGTGTGGCTTATGCTATTTATCTTGTCCGCAGCTTCTTTCAATTTGCTTCATCAATTCATGCCGAAATGTGATTCAAAGAGTTGGCTAGCTTCACCCATAAAGTGGACTTGGTTGATGTAATATTTCAGCGGTGAAATGTACAGAAAAGTGAGGACTCATGACAAGACGGTGAAGCTACCCTAATGGAATGGAGAGGAAAGTTAATCAAAGGCCCAATATTCAGTGATTTTCTGCGCTGTTGGGGGCAGTTGTGCAAATGTGTAATCAACGGCTAACTGGATTAAGTTAAGATTTTATACTTGCGTCGTCTGTTTTTTCAAAATTTTCTTTGTTTTCACTGTTTACATATATTGGAATATAGCACAAGTATATAAGAGAGAGGTGAGTTTGAAGGTGTAAGTGAGCGAGTTTCAATCGAATTTTTGTAGCAATTGATGTCAAATTAGTATGTTTGTTTAGAAAAGTGTTGAGACCTCCATTCATAGAGTCTATATCCTACTCGAAGGGAGGGTAAAAAGGGAACTGTAATAGTTTCTAACATTTAGAATTACTCGTTTTCTTCACTATGAAATAAACTTACTATATATCTATTATTGTTCTAAAAAGAACATCAAAGTAAGATTTCTACCCTAATCCAAGCTTGACATTTTTTGGGCAACACGTGAATTCAATATTTGGCCTCGAGATCAGTTGTCTAAAGAGTTTTTGAATTTTAAGTTTTTGAATTTCACTACTAAAAAACAACAATTTTATATCTTATCAATTTTTTACATTGTGGGCCAAGAAATTCACAACTTCATGAACTTAATAACTTTTTGGAGTTCACTATTCCACTCTTGGTTTAAAATACAACACTTTCTTTCTTGTCTATTTTTCATAACAATAGAAGGTCATTTAAAGTTTTTACATAGTAATAAAAGATCTATTTTTGAGCCTTATTGTTGAGTGATTAAAAGGATTGTGAAAAGGTATATTATTCTGGTTGTGGATCGCTTAAATAAGTATGCTCACTTTTTTTCATTGAAGTTTTAAAGACTTGTTGGAAAGATATTGTTAGATATAAAATCAAACGATTGAAGCTTTTTTTTTCTTCTGGCGATTTAGGCCTCGTTTGGAATTGCTTTTGCAATCAATATTTTTACATTTTCATCAATATTTTTATATTTTCATAGATTTGACATTGACAAGGATGAGTTGTCCATTATATTATACAAAAATTCATGAAATATAAGAAATAAAATATCACTAATGTAAATATAATATAAATAATAAATATGTTAACTTATCTCAAAGTGTAAAACATTTTACTTATTAATTAATTTTTTTTTTTTTTTTGTTTATAATTGTTACATAAATATCCACCTATATCGACTTCTTGTATAATTTTTTTTGTAAAATTGAGACCTCACCATCTTAAATGAAGTTGACATTTTTTCTTTTATGAAAAGAGAACTTCATTAAAAATTAAGTGTCGGCAAATACCGGTAACAATAATTCTCCATTTACAACATTCAATAAATTGGATAAAAAGAATTCCAAAAAACACCAACATCTCCAAATTGGAAGAAACATTTTCCTAAAAAAAGTTTTCAAAACCAGCTGCGACATGGGCAATACAATGAGGTCCATGATTCTCATCCTTGTGGCAGAATGAAAAAGAGAGCATGGATGAACTCAAAGGGAGTGCTAGCTCTTTGATTTCATCTATGGACCTCACTCTAGTGAGATCAACAATAAATTGGTTGATTTGGTCCACAACCTCTTTTGCCTCGGATTCAACCAAGATGGAAGGAGGAAGATCACGATTGAGGGATAGGAGACTTCTGAGGCCTTCAACAATTGCTTGAGCTTCCAACATCCGAATAGGCCACTCACGTGAGACACGCTTAAAATTGACACATCAAAAATCTAAGAGAGTCACCTATCAATAAGCCCGGACCTCCAAAAGCGTTTTGAAAATAGTCTGGTTCATTTTCCAATTATTTCGCCTTGGGGGACTCCAAAATATCTTACTCACCAAGCTTTCCATCTGAACAGTATGCTCCCTCCACTCCGTTCAAATTCATTTCATCTAGATGAGTCTACATTAACATTGGCATTTCAAACTTTGTCATACTTGTATTTAAGAGAATAAAATTAGGTTAAATCCAATTTTACTTTTCTCCCGCCAACTGTGAATCGTAGCCTGCCCACTCGCTCGCCGGCCCCTCGCGCTCCGCGTTTCAAGTTCGTTATCCTTTCTTGCCTTCTCCTCCTCCTCCCGCCATTGTCGTCTCTTTCACTCCAATCCTTTCCCAATTCTTCCCCATTTTGAATCTCTCCAATTCATTGAAGAAACACCATACCAAATATGAATGTTGGTTCTTCTATATCTTCAGTCACCGCCCTCCGCCTTCCTATTTGCCTCCATTGCTTCCGAACCTCCAAAACCCTCATTTCTTTCCCTTCTCTATCCTTCCTTAATTCTGGAACTTCACATATCTTTTCGTCAATGACTTCTTCTTCCATTACGGCGTCGATGTCTACTTCCTCGTCTCCGACCACAGATCAGCTGCCTGTAGATGACAAAAAGCCCGCGCCGCCGCCGAAGCCATGGCTCATTGTGGGCCTCGGGAATCCCGGGAAGAAGTACGATCGTACGCGCCATAATGTCCGTATGGTCCTATCTCTGCTATATGAATTCAACTTTATCATTTATGTCTTGTTCATTTTTGCTTTGGGCCTAATTGCTTTTCCAGAACTTAGCCTCTGTCTCGTTCATAACTATGTCGACCGATAGGAGATTATGCCTTATTTTCTGTTTGATTTATTAAGTGTGAGAAACCCTTTAGGGAAGTTCCGGAGCATGAACTTACGATTATCTGGGGAAAATTAGGGTTTAATGTTGATTATGAATGTTATCTGGATGTCCTTTATGAAGACGAATTGAAACACTAGCAGTGGCTAATGCTATGACTAAATTTCCAGGTAGGTTTTGAGATGGTGGACACTGTAGCTGAAGCTGAAGGGATATCCATGAGTAGTGTTTCCTTCAAAGCTCTGATCGGGAAAGGTGTGCAGTATGTAACAATTCTTGACAGTTGATGAAACTAGAGTATTTGGTTACAACTTAGAGAATTACATCTACCAGCAAGTCAATTTGCTAGACTTAAATTGATTTGCTGGTAGATTACTGACTCCATCCTTTCCTCTTTGAAGATGTGTAAAATTCTTTGTCCTTATCTTTGGGACGAGATGGTTTGATCATGACCTATAATTTGATCAAATTACAATTAGATTGTCTGTATTCAGACTCCCATTGAAATTCTAATTCTATTGTTGCATTCTCGATCCTTGATGAACATGTTTCACTAAGATCCAGCTGGCTTTGCTGTTTTTTTCTTGAAGGCTCCGTGGTTTGTGGTGTTTCCCATTAAAGCTTTCCTTTCAGCTTTTGTTTGATAGAAGATCTCTTAGAGTCCTCGGTGCTTTGCTTTTCAAGAAGGCTAGAAGTTTATATCTTTGTTGTTGTCTTTGTACTTTCAATCTTTTGTGTTCATTTTGATGCAGCTTTAGCAGTTGGCTGGGTGTCCTTTCGTCCCTTTGGATAGTTGGTTTCTTTTCGGGCTCCTGGATTTTTTGTCATCTTCTTTTTTCTTTGGGCGTTTTGTTTCTTCTCTCCATTTGGGGGTTTCTATCCTCAAACCTATATCTTCCTTTTGCATCTATCCGTTAAAAGATTGTTTCTTGTTAAAAAAAGATAAAGCATAATGCACTAGTTGGAGTTTTTTTTACCAAAAATTTTTTGTAATGCAATTGAAATGTCTAGAAAAATGTTTCTTTTCCCCCAAAACGAGTTATTGTCCAGGAAAAAAGTATTGGGGATATGATTATCTCCCAGCTGTAGATTATTAAAATAGTGAAGACATTTTTTCGATGTACTTGTATTTCAGGTTTCATCGGGGATGTTCCTGTAATGCTAGCCAAGCCACAAACTTTCATGAATGCAAGTGGTGAGTCTGTAAGTAAGCTGTCTCAAGGATCTCCATCCATTTTAATTATTAATTTTGTCCTTCGGTCTAAATGATTGATTTGTTATGCAATTTAACCTTTGGTTGCAGGTTGGTGCTATTGTTTCCTACTATAAAATTCCATTGAAGCAAGTACTTGTGGTAAATATTTTATTCCCCATGTAAGACTATCAGTATTCTTGACGAGTGATATATCTACTTTTGGGGAGGACAAGAGAGGAGGTTGGGCTGTGGGATGATCTGTGTGATTCATTTTCCCCCTACCACATCTAAGCCATGAATTGCGATCCATACAACAGATTTTCGACGACTTGGATTTACCTTTTGCCAAATTGCGGATGCTGCCAAAGGGTGGCCATGGAGGACATAATGGGTAATTCTCTCTCTCTCTCTCTCAAAAATGTAATTCATTTTAATCTACATTTTGGGTGTCTCAGTCTCCTGAGTTTTGTGGCATTTATTTTTTAATATCCGTAATACTAGGAGGGAGGTACAGCGGTGGGTTTTCATATAATTTCTTCAGGGTCATGCTTCATACCTTCTGTCTTTTTGTGTATATATTAACCGAGTTACATTCATTTAATTAAAGAATGAGCTCTAGAAGAATGTTGAATGTTGTGAGAGTGGAGGAAGTTTGATTCACTGCATGATAACTTTCTGTGGGCGTGTTGGCCAATCTAATTCTATGTTTTGTATCTGAACAATGCTGACTTTTATTTTTATTTCTCATTCTGTGAGGCAGTAGAGGCAGTGCATGTGTTTGTCCATTCCGGAAAAAAAGAAGCATATTCCATTTTAATGGACTTTTGGTTGAAAGGCTATGTTTTCGACAATTTTGTCCACACAAGGAAAAGTACACTTTCTTTAAATAAATTTTTTTACTTGAAAAGTTTTGACTGAAAAAATTTGTCCTATAAAAAATCATACTTTATTCAGATCTAACGATAGACTTTTACTTTTGAACTTTTGCAGCTTTTAAGAGGAAGAAATAGAATTTAATTAGGTTGACTGAATAAGTAAATGTGAAAGTTGCAGAAAGATTAAAAGCTACCATGTGTGCGCCTGATCAAAGAAAGCTCAGTTCAAGGATCTAGTAGGAGTTTTGATTGTATGATTAAGTTTGTAAATAGAATAAACATTAAGAAGAGCAATAGACATCAGAAGCACAAATTATAATTGCTTATTTGTCCGTGGCAGGATGAGGAGTATTATTGATCACTTGAAAGGCAGTCGTGATTTCCCTCGATTAAGGATTGGTACGTACCTTAGGCCTCTGTTAACACTTCCACACTGCTTTTATATAATATCGGCTGCTAAATGGGTGAAAACATTCTAGGCATAGGGCGCCCTCCCGGGAAAATGGATGCTGCGAACTTTGTTCTTCGCCCCTTCAACAAACAAGAACGGGAAGAGGTGTGTAAAATGCTATCATATTTCTACTAAATGAAGCTTGTTGATGATCGAACTGAGTTTAGTTTTAACTATCCAAGTGGAATCATCTGTTTTCAGTTGAATTTTACATTGCAAGTTGGCACAGATGCGATACGGATTCTTTTGCTCGAGGGGTTCAACAAAAGTGCAACATTTGTCAACACCAACAAACCTCTGGAACAAATAGGTTGAAAACATTCAATATTTAAACCTTTTTATAGACACTCTATAAGGACTCCATATTGTTTACTGTATGTATCAAACTGCTTTATGCATGGGGCGGCATTCGCTACAGTTTCAACTACCAAATTCCTTGGGGTGGAAGGCTTATTGCAGCAACAAACAGTCAGTGTAGGATTTTGAACCCCATCAATGGTAATCGCATTGTCTTTCTTGTTGAATTCCCTCTCTCTCTGTCTCCTTCCTTTAGGATTGAAATCTCTTAAGACATAAAGTTGTGATCTTTGAAGGGACCAATAAAGCTAAAAACCTCCCCCACCATGCAGGCAAACCAACCGGTAAAAGTTGAGAAAGACAGGAATTGATAAAAGGGAGCTACCTCTACCTAACTTTTATTGCTTTAATTATCTCATCTTGGCAATCGCCAATGGAGGCTCTTTCTTTGCCCGTCTTGTCATCTTCTTCCATATGCATTTCCCCGGTTGGCTGGCCCATGTTCTCTCTCTACTTTAACGATTCATCTCATTCACATTCTCTTCTTCATGTTTGTCTGCCTATGTTTTTCAGGTTTCTTCTAAATACCTTCCCTTTGGAATTCCCTCATACGTAGTGATTCCACGTAGGTGGGATCCCACAAAATTTTAAATGTTGGTGATGGGCTTATTTGCCAAGTGATTTTCTAGTATTTATTTCCCAAGTGATTTTGTTACTTGTCACGTGGGTTTGATAGTCCAATGGTTGTAATAATTTATTTATTTTTTCTGTGAGACTTAGATATAGACAGAGGAAGAGCAAAAAGGAAAAAAAAAAAAAGCAAAATAAATTTCTAAAGGGAAGAGAAATAAAATTGATATATTGCTATATCAGTAAAAAAAACAAAAACAAAAACAAAAATTCAACTCACAATGCTACGTTAGTTAACTCAAGGATAATTTTAAATCGTTTTTCAAAATCTAGGGACTAAAAGTGTCGATTTTAAAATCTTAAAGGACTGTTTGGTTTAAGGTTTTATAGATGTACAAGAATTAAAGATGTTTGGGAATAAGATTATTGGGAATTAAGGATGACCGAATTTCATTATGCATGGGAATGTTACTAGAATTTTTATGAAAATAAATTATCATTGTATTTAATTTATAAAATTAATCATGATACCTTTATAAAATTTTAATAGATTAATTGATAGACAATAAATTCAAAGTTTTGAACAAAGTTAATTATTTAATTATCAAATAATAATAATAATTAAATTATTAATTACAAGTATTTATGAGTAATTTATAATTAAAGTTATATGATTACATAATTATATTAATTAGTGAAACAATCAAAATTAGTTTGAAAAAATAAATATAACATTTTGTGATGATTATAATTAATCAATTATAATCTAATTATAATTAGTAAAAAATAATCTCATTAAATATTAAACGTAATAATAATTAATGAGCTACATGTATAATTTATTAATAATTATACATGAATTAATAGTTTTAATGCATTAATTTTTTATGGTTTATTAAAAAAAATAATAACAAATATATATATATATATAATCTTTTCTTTTAAAAAATAATTTATATTTCAAAAAATAATTAATTAATATATAGTCTGGATTAGTTAAATTCAAATATTATAATTTAAATTTTAATATGTTTTTCCAAATTATAACTTTTATTTTCATATATTAATTAATTTAAATTATAGTTTTTTTAAAAGAAGAATAAATTAATTAATTTTAGTAATATATAAAATAAAAGAATAAATTCATATATTAAAATATGAAAGAGAGTGAGAATCAAGAAATCCCACACTTTTGGATGTGTATCATTCATGGGTATAAAAGATGGATGAAAAAAGCTTATTCCCATGCCAAAGTTTCAAAACTTGTACTAAACAACCGGACAAGCATCACTTACTAATTTTCACACTTATTCCCATCCCATTTCTCTTAATTTAAATGCCTCCTAAGGATCAAATAGACACTAAGTTCAAACTTTAAGAACCAAAAGTATATTTTGAATTTAAGATTCACATGAAGAAAATCAAACTTGATCAATCAGTGTCTGAAATACCTTCTAGTTCAAACTTTTCTTTTTTTAAAAAAAAAAAAAAAACAATAATTTCAATAAAAATGTCTTTATAACCTGCATCAATATTTTTTTAAAAAAGTAAAAATAAAAAATAAAAAGTTTTGGAAATAACAAATTTTTGTTACACTATATTTGAGAGATTCTATTAATAGCAAATGTTTTTGTGTTTTTTTTTTTCATGCAACAAATTTGAAAGATTTTTATTAGTTGTTTTTGAATAATTGAAGTTTTTTTTATGATAGTTTTAAAATTGATCCAAATTTTAAAACTAATTTTTTATATAAAAAATACTTTTAGTCACCAAAAATTGTTTGAGATTACATTAATTTAGTTTTTTTTTTTTAAAGTTTATTTTGATTTTTCTGGAAAAGTGTTTTTTTAATAAGCTATTTCAAACAAACCGTGATCTATATAGTCAAGTGATAATTGACCAAGTTGGAGTTCAAATGGTAAACAATGTTAATTATATATATCTTGGGAAATTTAAGTGTGAGTAGGTTGATGTTGACTTTAAGCCACAACCGTGTTGAAGCCATTTTCAGATGGAAAAAAATGGAATTTGACTTTTTGAAACCATGGCACTACATATAACAATCAAATCCAAATTATTAGTAGATATAACATAATATAAAAAAATTGTAAATATAGTAAAATTTAGATAATCATAGACTATAACACAGATAAGAATGTGATAGACCATATCGTTGGTAAAAATCTATCAACGATAGACCTTTGTAATTTTTTAAATATATTGTTATACACTTAGTTATTATCACTAAAAATGATCGTAACCATTATAATTATTTAAAAAAATCCAAATAGATATTTGAGCTCATGAACCAAATTGACCGAAGCTGACAGCTGTAATAATATCAAATTAGTTTATGAAAATCAAATGGGGCAGATGGTAATAAATTTGACATTATAATAGACCAAAGGGATTGTGTGAAATTCACTCAACTTTAGGGGGTATATATATTATTTTAATTATTTTTTTTTAAGGGAGAAACCCCTAGACTAGATTAGGTGGGAATTATTAGGCAGGCAACCTTGAAGAACAAAAATTCATCCTTTGATTCAACCTCTCCCATAGTCAATTAAACACAAAAGTTGTAACAAATAATCTTAAAAATATTTCATCTTTCGCCATTAGCTCTATTTTTTGCTATTTTTATAATAGTTTTTCTCCACAGAGATCAACTCCGAGATTCAAATAAAAATTTCACTTCTTTTTATTGCACATCTAAGTCATTGATTTTTTAGTTTTCTCTATAAAATCTCAATCAAGATGAAGATCAAAATTATTGTATGTAATCTTACCTAAATCTTATCTAATCTTTTTAGAGGTAATTTCTTCCTATTTTCTCAAATTTCCTTTTAAGATATTGCCCCAATTTGCCAATATTAATGGCGAAAAGTGAAACCTTTTATCCATCAAAACTTATCATCTTCGTTACATTTTGACTCTCTTTCGATTGTCATTAAGGATTTTCTGAGTTAGAGAGTTATTTGAAAAAATTGAGAAAGCGAACCAATCCACAGTTGAATGAGAGAGAAGGAAGAAGAAGTGTAGTGGGTTCCTATTTTTTTATATAGAATTTCACTTCCTTAAAACAATGAGAAACTATTTAGGAAAAGATTACTTAAGATTTATGAAAGATTGTATACAGTTTATTTTTATCTTGACTGAAATTCTGTTGAGAAACAAAAAAAAAAAAAATCGACAATTTAGATGTGTGATGAAAATAAGTTAAATTTTTATTCGAATCTCAGGGTTGATCTCAAAAAGGAAGAACCGAGAAAAACTATTACTATGAATTGCCAAAAAGTGCTAATTATGAAAGATGAAAACCTTTTAGGGTGATTTCTGACAAATACTCCAATTAACCCACTAAGTAATCAAACCAACCTTAGTTTCATGATAATATATATGTATTGTATATTTTGAGATTGTACTACCTCTATTTATTGTTTACCAAGCAATTTGGTATATTAATATTGATATCGAGAAAATTTTTAGAATATAAAAGGAGAGTGATATTTTAGTAATACTAGAAATTTTCTCGGAAGTGGGATGTGGTTTGGGGTGAGCATCGGTCAGTCGTAGTCAATTTTTCAACTAAACTACCATCGAACTAACTATGGTTGACTTAGTAAATGTTCAAACCGACCTCGATCGTTGAGGAGTGAAAGTCGGGCGGTCGGTTTGATTGTTTTATTTTATTTTATTTTTTGAAATTTGTCGATTTGAAAAATTTTCAAATCGATACTGACCGATCCCTCTCCTTCTTCGACCAACCGACTTCAATTCGATCGATCGGCTCGATTTATAAGTCTATCATGTTCACCAAAAACAGAGAATATATGGCACCAAAGATTAGACATTTGTGCAGAGCTCAGTTTGTATGCCTGCCTTCACCTTCATTCCTTCATGTAAAATATTTTTTCAATTTTCATAATTCTTTTTTTTCAAAAAAAAAAAAAAAAAAATCAATTCATTTTTTTTCCTTCTTTCTTTCTTTCTTTTTTTTTTTTTTTTTTGGAAAATTTATAGTATTGTCAGAATACCATACTCTCTTTTATCTGTTCTAAGTCATAATTTCTTTCCCTCTTATTTATGTTGACCTTTTTTTCTCTAATTCCTTCTCTATCCTCTTGTGAATCTTTTAGTATACTTTTGTCAAATGTCAGCTAGTCATCATTTTCTAATGATGTAAGATTCAACTATATTAAAAGAATTAGAAAAAACATCAAATTACACTCTAAAATTTATATTAATGGTATTAATTTAAACTTTTGTAAGTGTATTAATTCACGCATTCTATTATTTTTTCTTTGAAAAAAATTCACGTGAAAACTTATAATTATATCAATTAAAATTTTAAATATTTTTAAATGAATCAATTTATATTCTTAATCAGAATTCTTTTTGAAAATTGTCCATACATTTACTCTAATCATCATTTTGTAAAACGGCATCTAAAGAAAGTCTACACTTATTTAAAAATTAATGCATGAATAATTTTCAAAGTTAATCGTAATGAAGATCTAAACTGATTGATTTATGGAGTTTCATTTACTCAATTACAAGTTCACACAATATTGATCGAACAAAATCTAGAGAAGAAAGTAAATTAAATAAACTTAGGAAAGTTTCATCTTCTTCATTATGGTTTTTTTTCCTCTTGCTTTTCCTTTGGGGATTCCTCCCTTACTAAAGACGTTTTGTTTTGTTTTGATTCGATTTGTTGAATGATTTTTTATTAAAAAAATGATAATCACGACTTTCATTCATAATCTAACATATCATTAAGTTATTTATTATTTTATTTCATGAAGTAATACACAATATCATCTAACGTTTTATAGAATACACCTTAATTTTGTTCTTGAACTTCCAAAAATATTTATTTTTATTCTTAATCTTTAAATTTGTTTCCGAATAAACTATTTTGAACTTTTCTATCAATGAGTAACATGAGAAAAAAAATGCAAGTTTCAATTAATTGTGCTTGTAAACTTAGATATGACATGTTTTATTTTACTTTTAAAGTTTATTGGCATAATTGAGACCTTACGCCAATTTCACATGTATTTCTCACATTGTATTTTCCTTTTTATTTTAATGGAAATGTATACCTAAGATTGTTTAGGAACAAATATAAATTTAAAGTGAAAAAAAAAAGTTTAATGATATAATTGAAAATGTACGAGAGTATTTACATAATTTAACCTAAATTTATTCTTATAGCATACCATAAATGAAGATAATATCAAAATTTTTATACTACCGTCCTGCATTTAATCTTTCTATACTTTTATATTCAATAAGTAGAGGTAGTAGAAAATCATATATATGTATGTATGTATGTATGTATGTATGTATTTATTTTCCAAAAAGCTAAACATGTAAAACCAAATGAGTATAAAAATTTTGACCTCGTTTGGTAACCATTTTGACCACATTTGATAACTATTTTGTTTTTTTTTTTTTGTTTTTTTTTTTTGAAAATTAAGCTTATAACACTATTTCCACCTCCAAATTTCTTTTTTTGTTATTACTTTTCACCAATGGTTTAAAAAATCAAGCCAAATTTTGAGAACTAAAAAAAATAACTTTCAAACAGTTATTTTTGTTTTTGGACTTTGGCTTAGAATTCAACTATTATACTTAAGAAATATGCAAATTATTATAAGAAATGTGGATGATACAGACTTAATTTTCAAAATAAAAACAAAAAAACAAAATAGTTACCAATCGAGACCTTTGTTTTTTATTTTTGTTTTTGAAAAAAATCAAGTCTATGGACATTACTTCCACCTTCAAATTTCTTCATTTGTTATCTACTTTTCACCAATGGTTTTAAAAAAAAATAAAGCTAAAATTTGAGAACTAAAAAAAAAATAACTTTCAAAATAATTTGGTTATAAATTTAACCATTATACTTAAAAAAAAAGATGTAGATTATTATAAGAAAGGTAGATAAAATAGATTTAATTTAAAAAAAAAATCAAATAGTTAGCGTTAATTTTCCAAAAAATAAAAAATAAAAAACAGTCACACGGGTTCAAAAAATGGAGGAATGTCCTTTTCTTTTAAAACATTCACATGAACCACCGCCCCCGTTGTTGTCCTTTTCCAAACTCCCAACTTGTAATTTTATTTTGTATTTATTCTTATTCATAATAAGATTTCCCATGTGCTCTCTAATTTAATCAATCATCCCAATCTATATTTATTAATTTACCATTATTATCTAATTTCTTGTTTTGCAAAGAATATTTTGTTTTCTCACTCACATGATGTCTCTCATAGAATTTCTATTCCAATTATTATTTTGTCGAATAAATGTATTATTATAGCCTCTCTCTTTTTCCTTTTCTTTTTTTAATTTATTTTTATTGTTTTTCTTTAAAAAATAAAAAAATAAAATGAAGTGTTGACATCCACATGCTTATTTTAGGACTTGTTTTTATATGTAAACGCGTGAGGTGCAAAATGTGTTCCAAAAAGTTAAAAGTTCCTTCATATATTACTAAATTTTAATGTTATAATAACATTTTTGTCTCAAACATTTGATTTTTATTTCATTTTCATTCATATATTGGTTGAATTTTAGTTCTCTTACTTTCAATAAATCTTGACATTAATCCATCCAGTTAATTTTTTTTTCAAAAAAATTTAGTCTATATACATCTACTTTATAAATTGTGAAAATATATTTACATGATTTTTTTTTTCATAAAGTTATTATTATTTAACAATTTTTGACAAAATTAATTTTAAAGGATTAAATTGAAGACTAAGTAAAAGTACATGGACTAATTTTAATTATTTATTAAAAGGAGATGAACTAAAATAAAATCAAACTTGAAGTATAAAAATCAAAATTACATTTTAACTTAAATTTGAGTTTTTTTTTTTTTTTTTTAAAATTGTTTTTATAGATCCCTAATTCATTATAAAAATCATTTTTTTTGGAATACATTTTAGGGAATTCTCTGTGGGTTTCAATCTAAATGATTGGGTCGGGAAATTTCCAATTTGATCGGACACGAGGTTTTTTTTTTGGAGGGGATTTTTTTCAAATTGTTTTTATAAGATCCCTAATTCATTATGAAGCACGATTCTTGTTCATATTAACATTTCATCATTTTTTTTGGAATGCAATTTCATCCCAATTCCCCCCAGTGAGTAGGGATAACAAAATTCTCTGTGGGTTTCAATCTCCGTGTGATTGGGTCGGGAAATTTCCAATTTGATCGGACACGAGGTTAAATTGGAGATTTAAATCGGGTCCCCGATCGGAGACATGGAGGGGATCCCTACTTGATCACCGACCTCGTCCCTGTCCCCGTCCCCACTCCCATTTTTTTAATTGTTTGTTTATATATATATAAAGTAGAAAAAATAATAAAACATTTTAATTATATAGAGAGAGAGAGACACACACACGTACACAGTAGCTTAATGTTAATTTTTTTTCTTCTAATTTTCTAATTTTCTAATATACTTAAATTTATAACAAAAAGTATGTTATATTTTTTTAATCCTTTATTTAAAATAATAATAATAATGCTAAACTTTTATTCGAAATATTTACAATATTAATACAAATATTAAAATTTTTAAATAATAAGAATAATAAAATAAGGATCCGAATCCATGAACGGAGATTTTCAATCCCAATTTCTACTATTCAAAACGAAAAATAAGACGAAAACGTAGATTAAAAATTCCCACGAAAAAGGAGACGAGGAGTGCATCCAACTCCGGCTCGCCTATTGCCATCTCTACTAGTGAGACACTATTTCAATTAGCGTCAACTTGGAAGCTTTTCAACTTCTGTATCACCCTTTTCTTTATATATATAAAATTTTCCATCAAAATAAAGTTAAAAAAAATTGTATTCTAATGTGAGTGGGATTAATGAGAGTAAAGGAATTTACATTTTTAACCTTAGATTGAAGAAAATGAAAGTCAATAAATAAAAGCAAGCATTGAACGTGAGATATTGGCAGCTGAAAATAAAGTTGGTAGGTTGGACCTCACCGACAATCACGCCACGTGGCCCCACATCAATGTAAAATCGGTGGCCATTAATTGATCCACAAAAACATTATCGTGGTCCTTGTTGCAGCGTATCATTTTTTTAAAGACATCCATAAATTTTAGCATTTCATTATTCATTTATTATGCTGTCTTCCACTCCCTAAAGTGGATCCCACATTTTCCATTCTCCCAAGCCCCTTGGTTCTTGTTCTTCTTAGTCTAAATGTTTTTTTTTTTTTTTTTGTAAAATTTCTTCTTTTGTTTACATCCATAAATATTTCTAGTGCCACCTCAATTCTACGTCATCCTTAAATCCCAAAATGTAACTCACATGTCACAATACATTAAAATATCATGTCATTTTAGTTAAAAGGATCTTTTGAATTACCGATAAGTATAATTCAACTAATATGATTAGGGATATTCAAATGACTCGACAACTCAAAGAAGAAACTACCAAACCCAAAATATAAGAATTGGATTAGGTTAAACTTTTTCTATTTTTGTTGGATTGGATTTGGTCGTGAGTTGGCTAAAAAAGTTTAGTTGACCCAACCCAACCCGAATTATATATATATATATCTATTTGTTTAAAATTTGATTACTTTGTATTGATTAATTTATGAAAATTTAATATATTTTTTTTAAAAATTATTATGATATATGTCTTTTTTTAAAGTTTGTAATAAATATCATAGATATTTGATATTTTAGTTATCAGATATGTATTGTAGATAAATTTACATATTTTTAATTAAAAAGAAAAAAGAAATAAATTATAACTCAACAACCCAACTCAACTCGAATTTAAATCCGTAAATATTCGTAAATATGGCCTCTTATTATGTGATATCTGAGGTCCGATTTTGGGACATGTACTTTGAGTTTTATTATATTTGAATGTCTATACTTTTAAAAAATCTTAAATATAGTTGATGTAGTGAGTTTATTGTTATTTTTTCTTTTAAAAAAAATAATTTCTATTAGCATTCTCATTAATTTTTTTTGAAAATATATTCGTATTTAGAGTTTTTATTGCATGAAATTTTATGGTAATAATTTAATGCATTTCAACACAAAAGAATATTTATCAATTGAAATTACAATTATGAAAAGGAAATGAAGCAAAAGTACAAGGATCAAAATGATATTTCAACCTAGATTTTTTTCATACTTTTATTTTAGTATATTAATTACATTACAAACTTGGTTCTTTTATTATGATGTGTTTCTATTTAATTTTTAAATTTAAAAGGAATTCCTAGGTTTTTATTTAGTACACACAAACAAATGACACGTCAATAAGTTTGTCTAGCTATTTGATGACCAAAAACAATTATATTACAAAAATATGGATACTACTTTCATTAATTATATTGATGAGGGTTCAACTATATATAACAAAATTATTTATAAAAGAAAAATGATAGAGGGGTACCTACTCTTGGAGTATTGAAAGAATGTCTCCTATTTGAGCTACCACAATTACTCAACAAAATTTTATTAAATATGCAATGCTGCATGGATAATATTAGTAACAATTATTAAATATAACCATAATCAAAACTTTACCCTAAAAACACACACACACAAAGTACGATAACTTATTCAAATCATTAGCCAGTCAAAATGTTCATGAAATTTGTTACATATATGATATATCTTGAATAATATATAGATACTATTTTGTTAGAATAAAGAACATGAGCATCAAAATATAACTAGAGAGGTTACAACCTATAAATAAATATAAGATTCCTCTCCATGTTTTCAATGTTGGAACCTCAACATCTCTTTAAAATGATGTTTTTTTATTCATATCTCAATTTTTATATTGTATTGCACTAACACATGATTCCATTTCAAGATCAATTGATAAGGAGTAACTCATGTATCTTATAACCATTGTAATGTTTCTCTATTTTTTCGATGTATGATCTTCAATACTACCCAGTCAAATAACTAACAAAGATTTAATTTAAATACTACTTCAGTCCCTATACTTTTGTCATTTGTTCATTTTGATCCTTGTACTTTTAAAATGTTCATTTCAATCTTTATATTCTTGATTCATTTTGGTCCCTATATTTTCAGAATATTCATTTTGATTCTTGTACTTTTAATTTTGGTTCAATTTGGTCCTTTAACTTTAAAAAAATGACCCTTTTGATCCCTTAAAATGAATATTCTGAAAGTACAAGAACTAAAATAAATCAAAGTTAAATATATAGGAACTAAAACTAGTATTTAAACCAAAAGATTTATATATATAAGATGATAATGGATACCTTGACGTAAATATGCTTAAATTAGCATATGTACGTTTGTGTGTACTTTGCTTCCCTCCATTCACACTATTGTGTAAAGGGCAATTGAGTATGTAGCACAAGGAGGGAATTGAAAGTTGCCCACAATTTTGCACTCTATTTACTATACATGCCACTCAACTGAATCTTGAGAGTACAATTATGATTGATTTATGAGGAGCACATGCCAAACCCTTCTCCAATTGATTTCAATGGCCCCATTTTACTTATCCATATCCACCGGCCCCTCCTTAAACAACCCAATTAATTTCCCCTAATTAAATTAAAATTATAATTCATCACAACCCTAATTTCGTAAATTCCCACACAAAAAAGGACAAAAACCTAATTTATATTTCCCCCTTTAACATTTATTGGGTGAAAACCCTACGACCGAGTTTGCCAAATCAAAGTGGACACGTGTCCCTTGCTGCTGGACGTTACCTATGATGGACAAAGACGACGTCGTTGGGGCGAACGCGAAGCAGAATGTTCCGGCGGAATCCACCGGGATGAGGTAGTTCTTCGGCGGCAGCTGCAGAGACTTCCCGCCGGCGAATTGAAACGACACTGTCGGAATGGTCACTCGAGACTGTGACGACAGATCGTAACATGTGTCGAATAATGCGAAGCCGTTCGTCTTCTTCAGGTACGGTGTGCGACTGACGAAGGCGTCGCGAAGGGTGTTGTAGGCCTGAGTTTGCAGCCGAGTTATCGCAGTTCCTGAATCGACGATGATGCCGCCGTAGCCGGAATCGTCCATTTGGAAGAGATTAGGAGGAATTGACAGTATCTGGCCACCGACGCTCAATCCGATGAGTCCGATATAGTAGAATGTATCGACTCTTCCACTTTTGAGTAATGGAGCATTTACTGAGTCACTCGATGCAGCGGAATTGAACTCGAGAAATGAAGACGAACTAGAGTCACGGTCGACAAGACAGTATGAGAACGACGAAGCTTTCATCTGAGAAGTGAGGGATAATGATCCGCCACCAAGTCCGAGTAATCCAGCGGATCCGACGAACAATCCTTCGTTGTCGTGGCCGCAGCCGAGAGCGACGTTGTTAATCGTCCCGGAGTTACCGAAGGACAGCGTTTCCGTTACGAATTCGCCGACGGTGAATGAACCATCGCCGTACGAGACCTGGTAAAGACACTTCGAAGCACGACAACCAGAGGTTTCTAGAGCTTGACATTGCTGAGATTCACAGGGAAGTGAAGCAAAAGTAGAGGAAGTTCTCGGGTCAAAAATGGAGTCGGTTTGCTGGTAACAGTCCGTACAAGGCTGACATTGAAGCCAATTGATATCGCTACCAGTGTCAAGAACCATATAGAATGGCTTAGCCGGTTGTCCGACGCCGACGCGGGAGAAATACTCGCCGCTTCCTTGACTGGTGCCAGAGACAATCGGAGTACTCAGATCCTCGGGCAGAATCTCGGTTTTCAGCGGGTGAAGATCCGAGCTCTTCAATTCACTGAGAGCAAATTGAAGCCTATCGTAGAGCGATTTAACTCTAGAAGAGTCGCGGACAAGGCGGGAAAGGACGAGGGTCTTGTAGTCCTTATGTCCGGCATTGTGAAGAGCATCGCGAGGGTGGAGCTGAAGAGAGAAGGAGAAGGAAGAGTTGGAGGGAACAACCTGAACCTGCTGTTGGAAGGACATGAAAGGCTTGGGGTCGAATTTGAGGACGTGGTTGGCTTGTTGCAGAGAAGCTGAAACATCGAGAGAAGCAGAGGAGGAGGAAGAGCGAGAAAGCTCCGGCGAAGTGCGACCGAGAGTGAAGGGGAAGAGAGAGAAAAAGAAGAGGGCGACGGCGAAGAGAGGGGGGAGATTTGGAGTCGCCATTGTTGGGGACAAGATTGTTGTGAGAAGTAGAGTTTGAGCGTTGGGTTTAAAAGGAAGTCGGGTTTTTAACTGAGAAGATGGTTGAGTTTGGTTTGGGGTTGGAGGCAGGGCACTGCTCCCTAGTTGGCATTATCTGCTTTTTTTTCTTCCTAAAAGGAAAGTATTTAAAATTTTATCTTTAATTCACATTTTATATATATATATATTTCGAAACATTTAATTTACACTTGCAACATATTAAATTTGAAAATTGTCATTTTCAAAGTGAAATACATAAAATAGTTTTTTTTTTAATAAAAAAAAAGAAAATTTTAAATATAAATTATAGACGTGACATATGTAGTCAATAATAAATGTTACTAACTCTACATGGACTTACCTTGCAATCACAATGGAAAAAAAAAACTCAAAATATGCTTTTAAAGAAAAAGTCATCTTGTGTCGTTAAGATGCACTTAGGGGCTATTTGTGACACTGAATTAAGTTTTAAAGTCTGAAATTAATATGTTAGAGTTAGAACTTTTGTGTTTGGGGTGTAAAATCGTTTAGCCTAGAATTAAGTTACATTAGAAGAAGAGGAAGAGAAAGAGGAGATGATGAAATTACTCGATAAATGTGCCAACGTTAATAATGAATACGGTTGAAATTGGTAGAATTGAAATTATTTAACATCCACTTATGAAGTCGATTGACCAAACATCCCCTATTATATTTTTCGCATCATGTGAGTTACGATATATACATATTTTGGAAGGAAAATTTTGAAGTTTGGTTGGATAAATTTGTTTCTTTCAAAAACCACGTTTTATATGTTTAAATACTATTTTAGTCACGGTACTTTCAACTTGAGATCAAAATGATCATTTTTTCATAGCATAAAAATCAAAATTAAAAGTATAGTGACTAAAATGAACATTTTAAAAGTACATGAATAAAAAAAAAACAAAAAAAATTAAAAATATAAGAATCAAAATGAACATTTAAAAGTATAAAAACCAAAATAAGCCAAAGCAAAAAACGCAAGGCCAAAATAGTATTGAAACCAATTTTCTATTTTGCCTGTATAACTTACAAGGTAATAGAAGTTTTAAAGTTGGTTTAAAATTGTATATAGTTGTTGAAAGTTAATAATACTCACCAACCAAAGAAAACAATCTTTTAAAAGGAACGATAAATACAATGGAAATACTCTGGTACCTTAGTTCACCTACTTCTAGATAGAAAAGTCCAGGATTTTTCTTAACATACTTCGAAGTTAATTTGTCATGTTATAATAAATAAGGAAAGAAATAATAGCAGTATGGGTTGGATATTGGACCTACCTGCAGCTGTTGCAGTAATTCAATGGCAGTCCAAGTTGAGTCCTGCAAGAGTTGGTGCACCCGATTCATCTCTCTTTCAGCCCTGCAACACTATAGAAAATAAACTTCTCAATGTGTTCATTTGATTTTATTTCATTACATTCATAGGTGCATTGGGAAACTTCGAAATATATGGATATGTAAACACAGAAAAGACTCTGCAACTAGTTTTCCCAATTACCAAGATGAAGAAACTAATATAGAAAACACTGTAATGGTCTCAAGATAATAGCGAATAATGCAACCCTTTAACCCCGTATTTTTCGCTTTTATCTACACTTTGGAGTTCAACAATTGCCATCGACCTTTAGAGATGGTAATTGATGTCTTTATCCGATTCTAGGAATATGAAATCAAGGTGATTATTTTCTCACTTTACCCTCTAGAAGGAGTGGAACTGCAAACTGGAAACTCCAGCCATTTTGAGCTACTTCCTATAACTGGAAGAATTGGAACTAGAAACTGTGTAAATACAGAGTTTCAGTTCTAGACCAAGAAATATTTCTTGTACCGATGGGTTTTATCCCAAGCAAGCAACAGAGAAAACAGCATTCTTAGAAATCTTCTCAATGTATGTATGAGGGTGGGACCAAGGGAAGAACGTTGCAGAAATTTACTCAAACTCGTCCTACCAAGTAAAAGTAAGATCCCAATCTAAGCATTGCATTCATAAGTGCACAAAAAGCCACATGGAAGTCAAGTAAAAAATAGTTCAAAAGGAAAATGTGTTTGTGTGTATATAACTCATAATATAACTAGCGCGAATATTGTATTCATAAATTGAAGTTTATTTGTTTATGAAGTATCTCTATTTATGTACATAGGTGCAACTTGCAATATTGTAGCAGTCGAGGACATACAATTTTATATGGCTGATAACTAAGGGGGGAAAAAGAGTACATTACATAATCTGTGTTTCCTATTCAACAACCATCACTTGCAGGCTCGATTGAACTTAGAAGACCATTGCCTCTCAGCTGCATGCAGTGATCTTCTGCGTCCACTTGTGCGCAGATAATTACCACTGCCATCCCATTGTAATGTGCCTCCTGCATTATGTTGACTGCATTGTCAAGGGTCATTCCAGGGATCACCTTCATCAGAACTTGGACAACGTATTCCCGCTTGTTGTAATTGTCGTTATGTAGCAACACTCGATAAGGCGGAGAAGTTTTCCTTAATTTCCTGAAGACCAAATTTTTTTTGGAAGTTGAACCTTCTTTTATGCGTACAGATCTTTAGTTGCCTATACGTGGCATAAATTCAAAGGAGAAATGTTTTATACCTAACATCAAACTCAGATTCACGACCAGGCGTTGTCTTCTCTATTGTTGGCTTTTCCAACAACCCCCCACCTTTTCCAAGCTCGGCAACTGATAACATCATTAAGACGCTCCGGTTTCTACATTGTTTATGAAAATAGTATTTATCCCCTATGACACAAATAGCAATTATAAATGGATAATATTGTATGAAGATGTCATGCAAGTTCCAACGAATAATAAAATGAACAGCGTCAACACTTTTGCAGGTAAAAAAAAAATGTACTGTGATTATGAATATTGTAGCCCAAAGCTGACTCTGATTCTGAGCTCATCTATCAATATATATTCCCAAGTGTTCACTTTTTGGTCACGTGTTAAATGCAAGAAGTTCTTAATTAAATGCAGCCCAGGATCTGGTCCATTATGGATCATGTAAAATTTAACAATCACCATCCAAGATTATCCAAGATTTGTCATCCAAGATTATCCAAGAATATTAACGTTTAGAATAGGCCATTAATATTTATCTCAAACTAGAAATTTAAAGGTTTCTTAAAGCTGAGTATATAAATAGGATCTAAGATACTTGCAAATTTAGTTCTTACAATGAACCTCTTTTATGTTTATCCACTTGCATGATTCACACACTAGTCAATGATAAGTAGGGGTCGAGGATTTGAATTTTGACCTCTACGTCAAGAGTATATGCCTTAACCAATTGAATTTTACACAAATATTTAATGCATCATATTTTCTAGGTCTTAGATGGAATGTGGGTTGCATTAGTATTAAATTTTTAGCCTGCAAGACTTGAAGTAGAACTTTGGTGAATATCACCAAACATCCTAACTCTTTGCCACCGGGACATGCCTAAGAGGAATGTTAACAATTGGCGGATTTGACCATCCCTCTAAAGCTTTCATGATACGTTTATTAATGAAGGATTTTATCCATGCTAAGGACTCATCTCCGAACAACCTGTATTCGGTGATTTAGAAGGAAGCTTATCTGAAGAAAATTTAAATCTTTTTGTGGGAGCTAAGTCATGGGGGTATCAATATTGTTGTTGGCCTTCAAAGGAGAATGCTCCATGTTCGCCTCTCTGCTTCCTAGGGTGTGATGTGTTTTCTTAACATCCATGCCATCTTTTTGTCCGGTTGCTCTTTTGCCTCTTGAATTTTGGATACTAATGTTGGATGCTTTTGGTTGGTCAATGATTATGTCTAGCAACATGATGACATTCTTGCCTCCATTTTTGTGGGTCATCCTTACCATGGTGGGAAGAAATCATCATAGCTTGCTATCAACAGGGAAGATTTTTTGGACCTTTGGTGTGAACAAAATGGGAGAATTTTTGCGTACCCTTCTTCAAATGTTGATAGCTTTTTTTAATTAATTTTGTTTCAAGCTTTATATTGGTGCAAAGAATGCAGTTTTTTCAAAGACCATAGTCTTTCTACTCTAAGTTCCAACATTGATGACATTCTTGCCTCCATTTTTGTGGGTCATCCTTACCATGGTGGGAAGAAATCATCATAGCTTGCTATCAACAGGGAAGATTTTTTGAACCTTTGGTGTGAACAAAATGGGAGAATTTTTGGGTACCCTTCCTCAAATGTTGATAGTTTTTTTTAATTAATTTTGTTTCAAGCTTTATATTGGTGCAAAGAATGCAGTTTTTTCAAAGACTATAGTCTTTCTACTCTAAGTTCCAATTGAAAAGCTTTATTTTAATTCACTTTTAGTGTCTTATCTCTCGGAATGCAATATTGATTGGAGATAAATTTTTTGAGAATTCCACATTGGAGAAATCAAGGGGCCTCGCAAATTGAAACTGGCATATTGGAAGATCAATTGGCTAAAAGACCTCAAAATCTTAACAAGATATATGAGCTACTCCTTTGACCTTTCATTGCCAATTAGTTTTGAGATGGAGTTCCATGTTATCTAATATGGTAACAGAGTTCATAAAACCCAAACGAGAATTTGGTTCAATAAAAAAAAAAAAGGATCCAATTTCAAGAATGGTGAACCCAAAAGAGGTATTATCTTGAGGGGGCATGCCAAGGATCCTACATTGGAAAAATCAAGAGACCTTCCGATTTTAATAAGATAGATAAGCTACTTTTCTCATTGCCAGTTAATTTAAAGATCAAACTTCATGTTACCTAGTAAAAATGACATTACAGGATTTGAAAATATGACTTCTTACTCTCTTACACGTTTGGATTAGGATAAAGTTAATTATATCAATATTTCCACCCACACAAACAAGATTTTACTAAACAATCACGAAAGAATTAAACTACTGCACCGTAAATACACAGACACACACAAATAGAAAGCTTCAGATCTTCCTCTAAATATCAATTTGGTTCCATCTGTAGTTCTTCCCCCTCATAATGCAACACCTTGTTTCCTTCTTTAAGACAAATAAAATTCATACAAACAGGAAAATAATCATTCTACATGCAGATGGTACGCAGATTTTCCCGGTTAATAATTATAATTCTACTCATTCTAAGAAGCCAAAACCTCCAGTCTCCACAAAGCCAGGAATTATGCAAATATTCAACAAAGAAACCGAAATTTCTCAAAAACCTTCCTCTAAATTTGGATTAAGAACATAGCGCCAAGAGCCAAAAGAAGTACAGACAAATTGATTAGGGAAGAAAGTTAAGAGGAGCAAATTCGTAGAAGTATGAATACCTGGCTTGGTTGAGCTGAAGAAATGGTTGGGTGAAAGAGATACTCGACCGCAAATTGCAGCTTCCATGGCCTCTCTCGCCCTCGCCCTCGCTCGCCTTGCTTGAAGAACTGTCGAAGGATGAAGAGGTATGGTTCAGTGGTTCACGGAAAAATGTAAACGAGCTTCGACTGAGTGGCTTACTTGCTGACGCGTGGATTCTCTCTTCGCTAAATGCTACTCGTCGCGGGTCCCAATCTCGCGATCTTTTCAGCCGGGCAATTAGCCTCTCGTCTCAGCCATACATCCTTTTGCCATGTTGTTTCGCCTATTGTCCAAAATTCTCTCTACCATAAATTTGATTTTTGGGTGGAGGATTTTAAGACCTCGTTTGATAATTATTTATTCTTTTTTTAAAAAATTATCTTTAACATTAAATCTATTTCATTTACATTTATTACAATAATTTATATCTTTATAATGGTTGAATTATTAACCAAATTCGGCCAAAATAATATGTTTTTACGATTATTATTTTTGTTTATTTAATAATTAAACCTATCTTTGTTTGAATAAAATATGGATTGCAATTTTTTCCCTTTAATTTTAAAGTTTACACACACACATATATAATAATGAATAACAATTCACCACATATCTTACAGATGGTTAAATAAAATGAGAAACCAAAAAGAAATTAAAACTTTTGATTATTAAGCTTTCTTCATGAGTTTTATTATCATCATCTTCTTTTTATTCTTCTTCTTATTATTGCTATTTATTTTTACTCTATCATGAATTTTTTTAATTCAATCCCCTATCATCTTAGCAACTAATAGAATGTCACCACATTTTTTCAACAATTTCACTCTCAATTCCTCAAAATTTGGAGGACCATCAGAGAACAACTCTTCATTTTTCACTAATTCTTGCTAGAAAATATTCTAGAGAGAAAACCTCCATTTTATGGTTTTTTTTTTGTTATATGTTACATACTATCCAACTACATACATATTTTTCCAAATATTCTTAACATGATAAGTGAATTCAATAAAATAAAAATATATTTTACAATTTTCTACGTATAGATATCACACTTAATGTACACAAAATACTATTATTTATATAATCAACAACCCTACAACATAACTTAATAGTCATTAGTCTCATAATAGTCGGAAGTGGTTGTCGAAGTTGATTATCGAAGATAATTTTCACTGAAGTTTGTAATCGGAGACGATTATTGAAGCCTGAAGTTAGTCGCATGAATGTGGTATTAGAGTCGGTTGTCGAAGTTTTTCATTAAAGCCAAGAGTTGGTTGTCGAAGTTGCTTGCTCGAAGGTGGTCATCAAAGTTGATCATCGAAGGTGGTTGTCAGAGTTTGTTATCAGAGTTGGTCATCAGAGTTTGTTGTCAGAGGTGGTTGTTAGAGCTTGAAATTAATCGTCGGAGTTAGTCGTGCAAAGGTGGTTGTCGAAGTTGGGTCACCAATGTTGTCATTAGAGGTGGTTGCTGAAGCTTGGAATTGGTCGTCGGAGTTGGTTGTGTGAAGGTGGTCGCCAGAGTTGGTCACCAGAGTTGTCATCAGAGGTGGTTGTCGGAGCTCAGAATTAGTCGCAAAAATTGTTATTGGAGGTGGTTGTAAGAGCTCAGAGGTGGTTGCCGGAGTTGTCACTAGAGGTGGTTGTCGAAGCCTGAAGTTGGTTTCTGGAGTGTGACAGCGATGGTCGCTATAAGTGGTCGTAGGTGGAGTCATTGAAAATATTGGAAGAAGATAGAGTTGGAGTGAGTTGGTAAAATATACCAACTCAACTCCACCAACATTTAAAGTTGGTGGACCAAACATTGAGTTGGTATATTATACTAACTTGACTCAACTCATGTTGGTGAGCCAAACACCCCCCTTAATGGGTTAAATTATAGAAAATAATCATGAATTTTATACTTTGGGCCATGTTTATGACTCTGAAAACATAATCCATCAATGTTAATTTGAAAAATGATTTTCATTTGACTATGTTTCTTCTTATATACCTATATTCTATAATCATAATGAAATGTGGGTCCCATTGCTAAATAATTTACGTATGACCTACTATCTTTTTTTAGATACTTTTGAATGATTTTCAATTTTTGGCCTTAAATACCCGCCATAGATAAATCCACTTCCTTGAAAGCAAGAACGGTATGACCTCGGTACTATATTGTAAGAAGCTGGTTGCTTCACAAGGTTCACACAACACCCGGACTAGATAGGTAATAAAAAGTTATTTCTTTTTTCGTGCAAGCACGATTACCTGAACTCGTCCGCTTGTCTGGTTGGCGGCAGCGCGCATATGGTGAAAGGATTATACTTCCACCACCACCACACTTTGGAAGCTCCATTGCAAACATTTAATATATACTCACTTGTCAAGTCTAAATCTTCTAATGTGGGACAACTTCTAACTCTGTTCTCTCAAAACTACTTTTTCCTTTTGCTATCTTTTGCTATGGGCCAAAAGCCCAAAATCATTCCTAACAATCTCCCATGAATGATTGGTATAGCAAATAAAGTAAAACACAACAAAAAGATTTTGAAAACAATTTTTTGAGCTAAGAAAGAAGAACAAACTTAAACATCAATATCTTACGATTTGAACTAATGTATAGTGAAGTAGGGCAATAACCTTATTAGGGAGAATGAGTTTACCACTTGAACTTTCACTAATTATGGTTAAGGCTGAAGGAAATCAAACATGAGGATTTCCATGAGCAGCAGAAGGATCCTTTCAAATTTCAATCATATATAAACATTAATAATTACAATCATAAACGGAAACATACGGTCATGCATAAAACGAAATTACAACATGCTCTACTAAACGATCAAGGGATAGAACAAACATACCTTTGAAGACTCATCTTCAACACCCTTGGTCACGAATGCTTGTACACAGCAAGACGGCAACCACGAATGCTCAAACACTTCGACCGCTACACTGCACGATCCACAACAATCTCGAACACAACGATCACCCGGAGCACGAACACAGTGAACGCAACGAATGACCTCCACAGAACCTCAACTAGTGTCGAGTTGAGTTTGACACCACCACAAAGATTACCTTAGTATTCTCAGTGTAAGAATCTAGAAGTGTGGGCTCTGTGTGGACTTGGTTAGAGGATGAGACCCGAAGAGAACAATCGTGTAAACGATTGAGCAAGTGGAAGAAGTTAAAGCCTATCATATAGGGAGATGCCCAATTGTTTAACAAAAGCTATGCGATCGTCTAGCTAAAGCTATGCGATTGTTTAGCTAATCGGCCAGCTGAGTGTTTATCGTATAGAAACACTCCACGCTCATGTAGTCTCTCCAAGCTGTCGTTTAGTAAATCATATTTACTTGACAACCTTTCCATGAGTAATTTCCGAGAATGGAAACTCAATTTAACCACTTCTAAATTTAGGAAAACATTTTTCCTTTTATCTCATGGTTACTATGAAACCACCAATAACCTCCCACTTAATTGGTTATTAGAGAAAAAAGATAATTATCCAATAATTAAAATTATTATAAATATATATGATAACCAACTTACCATACTATATTTATAACCTATAGTTTTAATATTTCATCTCATGAAACATATAAACCATAACTCTTTTTCTATTCCATGGTCCTTAATATAAATCTCATTAATCCTCCACTTGATGTATCTTATACATCATACTGATCATATTATATATAATCGAGTTACCTCTTGTCAATTTGAACATTTCAAATCAACACCAAGAATTGATCCTCAACTTGAATCCATTGAGCTACCAAGGGGACCTTATGGACCTGTAGCTCGAAGCTTCAATGGTATGTGAATAACTGATTAAACTCTTTAGTCACTAGATCCACCATCCATTAGCTACCAGGACTCCACTAAAGACTGACAGTTGAGCTCTCCTTATTACAGATATATTATGTATCCATCTTAACCAATCAACAGTTCGATAACCCTTCACAGATCGCTCGTAAGTAGAGCTTGACCAATAATCGTTATGTCCGTGTAGTTACATCTAACTTCTTAAGTACCACTGAGTTCTCTCTTCCAAAGAGAAACTGTGGCTACTATGTTCAAGCCCCGGAATCAGTCTTTGAGGGAGCAATCTATCTACTTACCCCTGCATTGGGGAAGGAGTGAATTCCATTTGTGTAACTAAGTTCCCAACTCCCAAATCAGACAAGCCCTAAAAAAGGTAGGCATGTTGAGTTGGCAATCTGGCCACTCTCACCCATACTAATCAAAGGACCGCCCTCAAAGGCAGAAGTTCTCAAAACACTCAGGATTGAGGTCATGTCACCTATGGTTGTTTAGGTGAGATGTAAGTCTCTAGTATCAACGACGTTATATACAGAGACGAATCATCTCGTGGTCCGGTCTTATACAAACTCTTTGTATAGGACACCCCCGCTCATATGTCTCCACATGAATGGTCAAGGTCTACCATCTGTAATAGTTCACAATACTTGCAAACCTATACAAAACGGGTTATATTTGTAGTGTCACGAGGATCAGGAATCCCTCCTTAATCCTTATGCTACAGACCTGTTTAGGTTATCACTTAAGGCATGATCCACTTGTATATCTCATATACATGCTTAAGTTTATATACAATAATCATGAAGCTTTGTTTATTGGATATGAGTAAATGCCAGAATGAAATAACTCTTATTTTATTCATAACAATGTGTATAATTACAAACAACGAGACTCCAGGAGAATTAAGACACCAGTCCTAACAGAGACCCCTACAACACGTTTTTACTAATTAATTTTTCCTTGATTTTGCAATATAAAATGTACTATATAAGGTCATGCACATAAACCTCGAGTCACTGTGAAAGCTCTAGAAAGAGACCTTTAAACTATTTCATAAAAGGCGGCCACACCTTCACATTCATGTTTATTGCTGTATCAAGTCTATCGTAATAGACCACTCAAAATTGAGCTATGAAGACTTCACATCTAGTCCATATCTAGACGAACTTCATCAAGTTTTTCAAAAGACAAACCACTCAAAACTGAGTTATGAAGATTTTTACAACTATCCATCAAGTCCATACCAGAACCATTCAAAGAAAGGGCTATAGATCTTTAAGGTTTTAGTTATCTCCATCAAGTTCATATAAGAATCACCCAAAGAAAAGGCTATGAAGTTTTTATGGGTTTGAGTCCCATGCACAAAGAAGATTCCTGAACAATTCTCCTTGTTAGGTCTTTGGTTAGAGGATGCACTAAGTCCCTCTCTGACCTCACAAACTCCAAGGAGATAATTCCTCCTTTTAACAACTGTTTCGCAGCTTCATGTCTGTGACGTATATGTCTTCTTTTGCCAATATATATACATTTTTGGCAATTCATATGGTTGCTAATGAGTCATAGTGTAAAAAGACTGGATGCCCCCAATGGTACATCTCTCAATAGGCTTCTAAGCCACTCAACCTCTTGTCCTGCTAATTCTAGAGCAATAAACTCTGACTCCATGGTGGACCTAGCTATACAAGTCTACTTTGCAGACTTCTATGATATGACTCCCCCTTCTAGTAAGAACACATATCCATTAGTGGAGCTTACTTCGTCGTTTTCTGTTACCCAGTTTGCATCAAATATCCTTCTAATATAGCAGTAAATTTATTAAAGTGCAAACAATAATCTATAATGCCCTTAAGATACCTTAACAAATGACGAAGTGCAATCCAATGATCTTTATTAGGATTATGTGTATATCTACTCAATCTACTCACAACATATGCGACATCATGTCTAGTGTAGTATATTAAAAACATAACACTTCATATAATATTTGCATATTCAGATTGAGAAACACCATCTTCCTTATTTTTCTTAAGACTCTTACTAATATCATAAGGTGTTCTTACAAGAGCGTCAACAAACTATAAAATCTCTTTAACAGTTTTTAATGTGTGATCGACATAAAGAAAATCCATTTTTAGTAACACTAAGCATCACATTAGCCTCACATAAATCTTTCATTTCAAATTGTGAGGACATAAATAACTTAGTATTATTACTTACATCTATGTTTGTACTAGAGATTAGTATATCATCAACATACAAAAAGATGATCACATAATCAGCTCAAATAAAATTGAGTAGACACATGTATCAAATGATATTTCTAATGTATTGTTAAAGTTCTCACACCATTAGTTGGTAGCTCATCCATTTGAAGTATTATTCAAATGTTATTTGAAGTATTATAGTAGTTATTTCAAATATTTAGTCATATGAGAATGTGCATAAAAATATTTGAAGATCCATTTAAAAACCTAACCGATTTACTTCCTTTAAGAAATTATACTAAATCCATAAAGATCAATTTTCAAGATCTTAGATAGACTCAATAAAATAAAAACATTATACTTTCAATCAATTGGAGTTATATATATATACGCACATCTATGTAACCATTATCATCTCCTTATTTAACCAATGTGAGACTTTGGTCGCATTTCCAACAATTCTCCCCTCAAACAAAGGACCAACTGAGCCTCCCCTAAAGTAGGCACTATTTGATAGAGTTTAGCCATGGATCAAACTATAACTACTTACGAGGTTCCACTACATCTTTGTTCGATAACTGAGGATTATATCAACATGGCTAAAGTAGGGACATGACTCTAATACCACTTATTAGGGACAACAACTCTCTAAATATCTTCACAATAGTATGTTATTATATCTACTTTGGGCATAAGTCCGCCTTATAAAATATCGCAAATTTTATAGATTAGACAATATCTCAAATTACTATCAAATTCTGCAAGCTTCCTAAATAATAAATTTACATGTTTTCATGTTGCAACAAATAATATTACATGGTTAAACTAAATTAAAAGTAATTACAATACTTTTCAACTTCAAGGAAATTAATGGCCAAACATAATATTCTTTTTGACATGAATCATGCATAAACTTTGTAAAAATAACACATGTAGCATTATTTAAACTTAATCACAATAGCATTCTATTTAAGGTATTAAAAGCAATACAATAACTATAAACTAATATGCTCGCCAACGAAGTATTCAAATATATACTTGTCAAATATATATTGAATTTCATGCTCAAATATAACAATGAAATAGAATTACTAAATTCTTATGTCATATATGTAAAGTTTGAGATATCTTTGAGCTTAAAAAAAACGTCTCTCTATTACAAACACATATGACAATCATCATAAATCAATCTACTAATTTACTCCTCAAAAAGTGGAAATTCAATATGTTGAACTCTCTTTAAAATTCTCAAATCATGCCTTCAATTGGATAAAAAAAAGTTCAAAAATTCATTCATGAGGATCAATGAAATTATTATCACATTTTAAAAATTCATAAGGTCATGAGAAATTCACTCTAAAACTCCCGTTCAAGCTAAACTGAAGACAAACTCATCTAGAAAAAGCTTAATCACTACTACAAGAACTGTATTACTTGACATTTTTTAAGTCAACTATCAATGTACTTGACGTTTTTAAAAATGTCAAACAAGCCCGTGTCAAGAATAAGATTAATATTTTTTATTGGGTAAAAACATCGAGCTGTGATTTACTTGATATGTTAAAATTGTCAAGTATGTGAAATCTGTTGACTCATTGAAAGTGTCAAGTGTCTAAGATCTTGAAATTTAGGTTTTTATAACTTGACAATTTTTACTTGTCAAATGTAACTTAATCCTGACACCCAAAAAATGAAAATTTAATTAATACTTGATACATTTTTTTTGTCAAGTTCGTATGTGTTTTTTTTAAATGTATTATTAGAAATTACCTAGAATTGCTCCTATTTTGAGGTTCAACAATGATATAATTTAATTGAAGAGGATAATCATTTATTTAAAAAAAAAAACAATGCATATATATGGATAATTTAAGCACAATCAACCCAAAATTTCCACCAACCTAACAAAGTTCATATATCTTGAATATATATATATATTATCATACTGAACCTCATGTTAACAAAGTTCAAATAAAAAGTTTATAAGTTAGTAGACTATCAACCCCACATGAACATTTTCAAAAGTATAACTAACTATCAACCCCATATGAATACATTTCCCCCCCCCCCCCCCCCCATATTGAACAATTCCAAAAATTATAAGTATCAATCCTAAATGAAGTATCTTAGCCAAATCTTGCTCACTATACTTCTGCCTTTACGAGAATAATATAGCCCACTGTGAACTATGGGCCTTTCACACCTATCTAGATTGAAATAACATACCAAAAATCACAAAATATAGATTGAAATTATTGGAATTGGTGTCCTAATTCTCCCAGAGTCTCATTGTTTATAATAATACACATTGTTTGATGAATAAAATAATTGTTATTTCATTCTGGCATTGGTTATCTTATGTGAACTTAAGCATGTATATGTGATATAAAAGTGGATCATGCCTTAAGTGATAATCTAAATAGGTCTGTAGTATAAGGATTAAGGTTGGATACCTGATCCTTGTGACATTACGGATACGACCCGCTTTGTAGAAGTTTGCAAGTGTTGTAAACTACTACAGATGGTAGATCCTGACCATTCATGTGGAGACGTGCGAGCGGGAGTGTCCTATACAAAGAGTTTGTATAAGACCAGATCACGAGATGACTAGACTCTGTATATAACGTCGTTGATACTAGCGACTTACATCTCACCTAAACGACCATAGGTGACACAACCTCAATCCTGAGTGTTTTGGGAACTCCTGCCTTTGAGGGCGATCCTTTGATTAGTATGGGTGAGAGTGGTCAGATTGCTAACTCAACATGCCTACCTTTTTGGGGGCTTGTCTAATCTGGGAGCTGGGAACTCAATCCACAAGATGGAATTCACTCATTTCCTGAAGCAGGGATAAGTAGAGAGATTGCTCCCTTAAGAGCTGATTCTGGGGCTTGAACATAGTGCTCACAGCTTCTCTTTGGAAGAGAGAACTTAGTCATGGTAGGACTATGACTTATGTTCATTAGAGGGATCAGTGGTACTTAAGGAGTTAGATGTAACTATAGAAGCATAATGGTTATTGGCCGAGCTGTACTTACGAGCGACTTATGAAGGGTTGTTGCACTACTGATTAGTTAAGATGGACACATAATATATCTGTGATAAGGAGAGTCAGTTGTCGGTCTTTAGTGGAGTGCCTGACAGTTAACGGATGGTGGATCCCGTGACTAAAGAGTTTAGTCAGTTATTCACGTACCGTTAGAGCTTTGAGTTCCAGGGCCATAAGGTTCTCTTCGTAGCTCAATGGATTCAGTTGAGGATCAGTTCTTGGTATTGATTTGAAATGTTCAAATTAACAAAAGTAATTCGATTATATATGATATGATCGGTATGATATATGAGATACATCTAGTGGAGGATTGATGTAAATAAGATTTACATTAAGTGCCATGGAATAAAAAAAGAGCTAAGGTTTATATGTTTCATAAGATGCAATATTAAAACTATAGGTTATAAATATATTATGGTAAGTTGGTTATCATTTATATTTATAATAATATTAATTATTGGATAATTTAATCTCTTTCTTTAATAACCAATTAAGTGGGAGGTTATTGGTGATTTCATGATAACCGTGAGCTAAAAGGAAAACTGTTTCCTAATTTTAGTAATGTTAAATTTTGTGAATTTGAGATTTTCTCTCTCGGAAAATAATCTCACAGAAGTTGTCAAGTAAATAGGATTTACTAAGCGACAACTTGAAACGAGCTGAATGATCGTGTAGTGTTTGTAGGCGACTGACACGTAGCTAAGCGATGAGCTAAACGTTCGCTTAGCTTTTGCTAGACGATCTCTTAACTTTTGCTAAACGATTGAGCATCGACCTATACAATAGGTTCAACCTTCTCCCACTTGCTTAATCGTTTACACGATTGTTGTTTCCTCCGTCTTCTGCCTCAAACCAAGTCCACACAAAGCCCACCCTCTGGATTCTCACATCGAGAATACCAAGGTAGCCTTCTTGGTGGTGTCATACTCAACTCGACATCGTCGAGGTTCTGTGGAGTCTATTCGTGCTGTTGGGGTGTTCGTGACTGAGGCGATCGCTGTGTTCGAGTGCACGGTGTTCAAACAGTGTAGTGGTCGTGTTGGGCGAGCGTTCGAGGTTGTTGTGTTCGAACATTCACGATCAAGAAGTGTGGTTATGAGTCTACAAATGTGTGTAGCATTTCTCCTTGATCTTTTATATTATCATGCTGTAATTTCTGTAATGAATGCATAACCATATATTTCTGTTTATGACCATAATTGTAAAGTTCATATATGATTGTAATTTGGAATGATCTTTCCGTTGCTCATGGAAATCCTCGTGCACGATTTCCTTCAATTGGTATCAGAGCTAAGTTGTTCTGATATTCCAAATTACAAGTCTATTTTGAACTTCATTTTACAGGCTCGGTGGGTTTCTGCATTTGTATTTAATTTTTAAGTGCATTTGTGGTTAGAGTTGATGAATGTTTCGGGTTTAATTGCCTTTAGTTAAAGATTTCTATAATTACTAAGTTTTAATTTGTAAGGGCCCTTTTTTTTTTTGGGCGTAATTAACTTGCAACCGAGTCTGTAATTCAAAGAGTTTGAGTTAGTCGAGTCGTTCATGATGAAGTTTCATGGAGATGCGGTTTTCAATGAAGAAGAAGACCAAGCATTGGTCATATCATGTAGCCTAAGGTAAACGTTCGTTGGGATTTATCTAAGCGATCATGCAGATTTTTCTATACGATCGTGTAATATTTACTAAACGATCGTTTAGCTAATGCTAAGCGATGTGGTAAATTGTTTACTCTATCGCATATCGTTGGTTGCCCGATCGCATAGGCGTGGAGGTAGACGATCGTAGTGGGAGCATGTGATGCTCATCGTTTAGTAAAAGGCGCGCACTAGATGATCGTGTAGTTAGCAAGCCTCATTGCTTAGTTACTACCTACACGATCATGCATATACGATACAGAGGCACTAGCTAAGCGATCATTTAGGCGATGGTGCTTTGCCGTATCGTAGTCATTTAGAAGATCGTGTAAGGTGGGTGTTGTGCGGAGCATGCTAAGCGATCGCGTACCTCAGGCTTCATCGCTTAGTAAAAGGTACATAATCGTGTAGTATTTGCTAAACGACCGTTTAGCTCTGGGAGCGTTGTTAAGCGATAGAACAAAGTGTTTATTTTATCGTGTAGATGATCGCGGGGGTTTTAATACATGATGGTTGGAGACGCGTTGCTTCGCCCGAGCGGTTCAAGACCCGATTCGCCTATTTGAACCGGAGACTCCTTGTCTTTGTAATAGTTAGCTTTAATTTTGTGTCTTAAGGCAATTTTACCCAGTTCATCAACATTTGTTTATTATACATGTGATATATGGTGCTTATATGGCAAAGTGTTTGACATATAGTTTAAAACCCACCTTAGGTTGTGCAATTATTCATGCATCATGTATTATAAATGTTATAATCTAGCATGAAGAAATTACTTGAAAGCATGCACATGCATCATGAAATATAAGAGTTATATTTTGCATGCAATGAGCATTTTCATGCATCATCATTTTCTTATAAGTGTTATAGTTTAAGGGTGAATGGAAGCATATTTTGCTTGTCTCATTGTTGTTTTGTATAAGTTTATATAAAAGAAGTAGCAATGAATGGACAATGCATTGAGCATGACACTTAGGCTGTTTATAATCATTCTAAATGCTTTGCATGTGTTAGCTTAGCATTATGATTTTGGTTTCCGTTTATAAATGTTATAAAGGAAATTAGACCTAAAATCAATAAGAAAGAGTTGCATGCGGACTTAGAGTGAGCTCAAGTTTTTTAAAAGGGTTTTAAAATTGGATTGAGATAGACCTAAGTTCAAGTTGTTCTAAAGAGTTTAGTAACATAGATTAATCTTTTAAAATTGGTTTAATAGGATTAAATTGGTTGGAATAAAAGATTAAATTTGTTTTAAATCTATCTATAAGGGACCTTTTGTCTAAGGCGGGTTCTGGCTAGGCTGGGGTTCTTAAGTTGACGGAAATGTAATACCCCTACCTGGGAACCTACCTGGAAAGGTGAATTAGACAAATTTTCAACAAGCATGCGAAAATTTGGTCAAAGACTCCATTAAAGAGTTTAATGGATGATGATCAAAAGTTGTTTAACTATCCAAGGTAAAAGTTACTCTTGGGAAAACCTAAAAGTCACTTAGTTAAAATCCTTAGCCGTGTTTTTCTAAGTAAGCTAAACCCTAGGTTATAAAATACTCAGTGGGAGGAAGAGATGTATATGATATATCTATGATTCCACTCACGTTTCTCCCTGTATGTTCACACCATGAGATTCATGCTTGGCCTTGTAGTGCCCTGGGAGCATCCCCCTTTGGATGGTGTTTGCACGAGTCAATATCAAGGTGAATGGAGAGAGTGTTTATAGTAAGTGAGTAAAGGGTGTGTGTCAACATGTCTTATGGTCTCTGTCATTGGTTCACATCGTGAGATTATTCTGTACTCCCTCGTGGAACCCTGTGAGCGTCCCCCTTCAGATGGGTTTTGTGAAGCTGGTCAAGATCAAGGTGAACTCTAGAAATGGATATGGTCATTTTAAGTTCTGCCCCAATAGGATTTTTTCCCTTCGGATTGGCTTTTTAGGACGGATCTCTAGGGCCTAAAATGGCGAGTCACACTTACCGGAGATTATTAAGTAAGTTAATGATCTCTTGGCCAAATCAATGATGGCTAGTCATTATAGGAGTAAGAGTTGTTCTGGTATTAATGTCTGGTTGAGAACTTCTCAATTCAAAGGAGGGATAACTGACCTCCCTTTGGCAGCTTTTGTCCTAAACCTTTGAAGCGTAATTGCGAAACTAGATGTCACACGAGGTTTATATTAGTTTTGCTAAAACCTTATTGGATGTTGTTTGTTTTACAACGGGTATTTTCTTAAAACCTAGCGTAGATCAATGTGTTTTTTCTTTTCAGCAACTCATTAGTATTTCCGTTTAGTGCTTTTAATATGACCGACTACATACAGTGGAAAGAATACGTTTTAGTATTTTTCATGGTTGAGGAGTGTCCTCAAGTCACAACCCTTGATGCACCGCAAAGTGTTTGCAATAGATATGAGGTGTGAATGAAGACTAATTCATTAGCTAGACTTTACATTTTTGCTAACATACTCGATGTTTTGGCCAAAAGGGTTGAACACATGATCATTACATGCGAGATCATGGACTTGTTGCAAGATTTTTTTGAACGTCAGTTCTTACTTTTCGAGCATAAAGGGATGGATAACAAAACCAGTAGTGTCAGTTGTTCTAACACTGATTCCACTAGTCTCCAAAAGAGGAGACAAGACAATAAATCTGATTTATTGGTCTTGGAGACTTGTTTGGTAGAGAATGATGATTTTGCCTGGATCCTTGATTCAGGTGCTATCAATCATATCAGTTCCTCTTACCAAGGATTCAGTTCCTGGCAAACGTTGTCACGGGGAGAGATGACTCTACGAGTCGGCACTGGTGAGGTTGTTTCAACTGTTGCTGTAGGCAGGTTGAAGTTATTTATTGACAAGAAACGTTATTTGTTACTGGATAATGTTTTTGTAGTTCATCATATTAAGAGGAACTTAATCTCAATTTCTTGTCTCACTGAACAAGGTTATACCGTCTTCTTTTCTGAGAATAAAGTGATTATTTTCAAGAATGGAATGGAGATTGGTTATGGTTCAATGGAAAGTAACTTATATGTACTAAGGTCGTTAGTCATAAAGTCTTGTTTAACACTGAAATTTTTAGTACGACAACAATAGCTAAAAGACCAAAGGTTTCTCCTAAGGAAAACGTCAATCTTTGGCATCTAAGGTTAGGCCATATCAACCTCAATAGGATTGAGAAGTTGGTGAAAAGTGGACTTTTAAAGAGTTTAGAAGAAAACTCCTTGCCGGTATGTGAATCATGCCTTGAAGGCAAGATCACCAAATGATCTTTTATTGGAAAAGGTTACAGAGCCAAGGAAGCCTTGGAGCTTGTACATTCAGACATCTTTGAACGATGAATGTTAGAGCTCAGGGTGGGTATGAATATTCAATCTCTTTTATAGATGATTATTCAAGGTTCGGGTATCTCTACCTAACGCAACGTAAGTCTGAATCCCTTGACAAGTACAAGGAGTATAAAGCCGAAGTTGAAAATTTGTTAGGTAAGAAGATAAAAACACTACGATCTGATCGTGGTGAAGAGCATATAGACTTCCAATTCTAGATATATATGATAGAATATGGGATTGCGTCCCAACTCTCAGCTCAAGTACACCTCAACAAAATGGTGTATCAGAAAGGAGAAACTGAACCTTGTTGGACATGGTTCGGTCTATGATGAGTTATGCTCATCTTCCAGACTCGTTTTGGGGTTTTGCAGTGTAGACTGCACATTATATCCTGAACAACGTTCCCTCGAAAAGTGTTTCTGAAACACCTTTTAAGTTATAGAGAGGCTGTAAAAGTAGTTTATGCCACTTCAAGATTTAGGGTTGTCCGGCGCATGTGATAGTGACTAACCCAAAGAAGTTGGAACCACATTCGAGGGTTTGCCTCTTTGTAGGCTACCCCAAGGAAACGAGAGGTGGATACTTCAATGATACGAGTGAGAACAAAGTGTTTGTTTCTACAAATGCTATCTTCTTGGAAGAAGACCACATAAGGGATCATAAGCCACAAATTAAGCTCGGATTGTGTGAGATCTCTAATGAGACTGAGACTGCTGAGTGTTCAACAAGAGTTGTTGAATAGGTCGACAGATTAACAAGAGTTGTTAAGGTCAGTACATCTAGTTAACTAGCTCAAGAGTTGAGACTGCCTCGACGTAGTGGGAGGGTTATGAACCCACCAGATTGCTACATGGGTTTTACTGAAGCTCAAAACATCATTTCGAATGATGAGGTCGAAGATCCATTGTCTTTTAAGAAAGCAATAGAGGATGTTGACAAAGATGAATGGATTAAGGCCATGAACCAGGAAATGGAGCCTATGTACTTCAATAACGTCTGGGAATTTGTTGATCCACCTGATGGAGTAAGACCTATTGAATGTAAGTGGATCTATATGTGAAAGAGAGGTGTAGATGGAAAGGTGCAAATCTTTAAGGCTAGACTCGTGTCAAGGGGTTATACCCATGAGGAAATTGACTATGAGGAAACTTTCTCACCTATTGTCATGCTCAAGTCTATCAGGATTCTCCTGTTCACAGCCACATTTTATGATTATGAAATATGGAAAATGGACGTTAGGACTACCTTTCTTAATGGTAATCTTGAGAAGACCATCTATATGACTCAACCAGAGGGGTTCATAATTCTAGATCAAGAGCAAAGAGTTTTCAAGCTTAATAGGTCCATTTATGGGTTGAAACAAGCATATAGATCTTGGAACATCATATTTGACACTGCAGTCAAGTCGTTTGGCTTTGATCAGAACGTTGATGAGCCTTGTGTTTACAAGAAGATCATCAACAGCTCAGTAGCTTTCCTGGTATTGTATATGGATGATATCCTACTAATTAGGAATAATGTAGGGTATGTGACTGATATTTAGAAATGGCTAGCTGCTCAGTTCCAAATGAAAGATTTAGGTGAGGCACAATATGTTCTAGGGATCCAGATCATTTGAGATATTAAGAAAAAAACGGTTAGCCTTATCTGCGGCATCGTACATCAATCAAATGTTGATCCGGTATAGGATGCAGGATTCCAAGAAGGGTTTTGTCTAAGGATCAATGTCCTAAGACACCTCAAGAGGTTGAGGAAATGAGACGAATTCCCTATGCTTCAGTTGTAGGAAGCTAAATATATGCATTGTTGTGTACCAGACTCGACATTTGCTATCCAGTTGGGATTGTCAGTCAATATCAGTCCAATCCAAGATTTGATCACTAGACGACGGTCAAGATGATCCTCAAGTATCTTCAGAGACGAGGGACTACATGCTCGTGTATGAAGATAAGGATCTGATCCTTACAGGATAAGGACTACATGCTCGTGTATGAAGATAAGGATTTGATCCTTACAGGATACACAGACTCTGACTTTCAGACCGATAGAGATTCTCGTAAATCGGCATCGGGGTCAGTTTTCACTCTGAATGAAGGGGTTGTAGTCTTGCGAAGCATCAAGCAAGGATGCATCGCGGACTCCACTATGGAAGCCGAATACGTAGCCACTTGTAAAGCAACTAAGAAGGCTGTTTGGTTGAGGAAATTCCTTTCAGATTTGAAAGTTGTTCCAAATATGGATTTGCCTATCACTCTTTATTGTGATAATAGTAGGGCTGTGGCAAATTCAAAGGAGCTTCGAAGTCATCGTTAGGGTAAGCACATAGAATCGAAATATCAGTTGATCAGGGAGATTGTGCATCGCAGTGATGTGATAGTCATGAATATTGCATCAGAACATAATGTTGCTGATCCTTTTACAAAGGCCCTCACAGTTAAAGTGTTTGAGGGTCACCTGGAGAGTCTGGGTCTGCGGGACATGTGACATCTTGTCTAAGGCAAGTGGGAGATGATACTGGGGTATGCCCTAGTTTATTGTATTTTGTACATTTTTATATTGTATTGTACATTAATCTCCCGCGTCATTAGGACAAGTGGGAGACTGTTGGGATTGATGTCCTAATTCTCCCAAAGTCTCGTTGTTTGTAATGGTACACATTGTTTGATGAATAAAATAATTGTTATTTCATTCTGGCATTTACTCATATCCAATAAACAAAGCTCAATGGTTATCTTATGTAAACTTAAGCATGTATATGTGATATACAAGTGGATCACGCCTTAAGTGATAACCTAAATAGGTATGTAGTATAAGAATTAAAGTGGGATACCTGATCCTGGTGACACTATGGATATGGCCTCTTTGTAGAGGTTTGCAAGTTTTGTAAACTACTACAGATGGTAGATCCTGACCATTCATGTGGAGACGTGCGAGCAAGGGTGTCCTATACAAAGAGTTTGTATAAGACCAAACCACAAGATGACTAGACTCTATGTATAACGTCGTTGATACTAGAGACTTACATCTCACATAAACGACCATAGGTGACACGACCTCAATCCTGAGTGTTTTAGGAACTTCTGCCTTTAAGGGTCCTTTGATTTGTATGGGTGAGAGTGGCCAGATTGCCAACTCAACATGCCTACCTTTTTAGGGACTTGTCTGATCTGGGAGCTGGGAACTCAATCCCCAAGATTGAATTCACTCCTTTCCCGAAGCAGGGATAAGTAGAGAGATTGCTCCCTTAATGGTTGATTCCGGGGCTTGAACATAGTGGCCATAACTTCTCTTTGGAAGAGAGGACTCAGTCATAGTAGGACTATGACTTATGGTCATTAGAGGGATCAATGATACTTAAGGAGTTAGATGTAATTATAGGGGCATAATGGTTATTGGCCGAGCTGTACTTACGAGCGATTTGTGAAGGGTTGTCGCTCTGTTGATTGGTTAAGATGGACACATAATATATTTGTGGTAAGAAGAGTTCAATTGTCGGTCTTTAGTGGAGTGTCTGGCAATTAACGGATGGTAGATCCCGTGCCTAAAAAGTTTAGTCAGTTATTCACGTATCGTTGGAGCTTCGAGCTACAAGTCCATAAGGTCCCCTTGGTAGCTCAATGGATTCAGTTGAGGATCAGTTCTTGGTGTTGATTTGAAATGTTTAAATTGTCAAGAGGTATTTCGATTATATATGATATGATCGGTATGATGTATGAGATACATCTCGTAGAGGATTAATGTAAATGATATTTACATTAAGTACCATGGAACAGAAAAAGTGCTATGGTTTATATGTTTCATGAGATGAAATATTAAAACTATAGGTTATAAATATAGTATGATAAGTTAATTATCATTTATATTTATAATAATATTAATTATTGGACAATTAATTCTTTTTCTCTAATAACCAATTGAGTGAGAGGTTATTGGTGGTTTCATGGTAACCGTGAGATAAAAGGAAAATTGTTTTCCTAATTTTAATAAGGTAAAAATTTTGTGAATTTGAGATTTTTCTCTCTCGGAATCTCACGAAAGTTGTCAAGTAAATAGGATTCACTAAGCGACAACTTAGAGTGAGCTAAGCGATCGTGTAGTGCTTGTAGGCGACAAAAACGCAACTAAACGATGAGCTAAACAATCGCTTAGTTTTTGCTCAATGATCGCTTAGCTTTTGCTAAACGGTTGGGCATCGACCTATACGATAGGTCAGCCATCTTCCACTTGCTCAATCATTTACACGATTGTTGTTTCCTCCGTTCTTCTACTTCAAACCAAGTTCACACAGAGCCCACCTTCTTGATTCTCACACCGAGAATACCAAGGTAGCCTTCTTGGTGGTGTCATACTCAACTTGACACCGTCGAGGTTTTTTGGAGGCTATTCGTGTTGTTGGGGTGTTCGTGACTGAGGCGATCGCTGAGTTCGAGTGCGAGGTGTTCGAGCAGTGTAGCGGTCATGTTGGACAAGTGTTCGAGGTTGCTGTGTTCGAGTGTTCATGATCAAGAAACGTGGTGACGAGTCTACAAATATGTGTATCATTTCTCCTTGATCTTTTGTATCATCATGCTGTAATTTCTTTAATGAATGCATAACCGTATATTTCTGTTTATGACTGTAATTGTAAAGTTCATATATGATTGTAATTTGAAATGATCTTTCCGCTGCTCATGGAAATCCTCATGCACGATTTCCTTCACCTTATTTCCAACATTCCCCCTCAAGTTGGGCATAGATATCAATAAGACCCAACTTGCTAATGTAAGAGTCAAAATTTTGCTTGAGTAACCCTTTAATGAGAACATCTGCAACTTTTTGATTTGATGGAATATACAGAATACATATACTGCCATTGTCCAGTTTCTCTTTTATAAAGTGTCTGCCAATCTCCACATGTTTCGTCTGATCATGTTGTACTGGATTATCAACGATGCTTATAACAACTTTATTATCACAATAGAGTTTCATAGGTAAGACGCCATCTTGATGAAGATCAGATAATACTTTCTTCAACTAGATTTCTTCACAAATTCTCAAACTCATAGCTCTATATTCAGCATCTCCACTACTTTTAGCAACTACACTTTGCTTCTTACTTCTCCAAGTAACCAGGTTACCCCACATAAAGATACAATACCCAGAGGTAGACTTTCTGTCAATCATTGATCCTGTCCAGTCAGAGCCGGTATAGGCCTCAATGCATTTTCTGTCAGTTTTTCTTAACATTAGACATTTATCAAGAGTGTATTTCGAATATCTCAAAATTCAATTCACAACTTCCATATGTTCTTCATAAGGTGTCTACATAAACTGACCGACAACGCTAACAACATAAGAAATGTTTGGTATGGTATGTGATAAATAAATTGACTTTCCCATTAGACGTTGACACCTTTATTTATCAACTGGAACTTTGTTAACAGAATCTCCCAGTTTAGCATTAAATTCTATAGAAGTTTCAACAGGTCTACATTCAATGATACTTGTTTCCTTTAACAAGTCAATAGTGTACTTCCATTGTGAGACAAAGATTACTTCCCTTGATCTGGCCACTTCCATTCTAAGGAAATACTTTAGATTCTCAGGGTCTTTGATTTCAAAATTGTCTGCCATCTTCTTTTTCAATTTGGTGATCTCATCAATATCATCTCCTGACAAGACAATATCATTCACATACACGATTAGGACAACAATTTTTCCAGACACTGACCTTTTTGTGAACAATGTATGGTCAGAGTGTCCCTTAGTGAACCCTTGGGATTTAACAAAGGTAGTAAACCTTTCAAACCAAGCTCTCAGGGGCTGTTTCCGACCATACAAGGAATTTTTGAGTTAACATACCTACTGATCAAATTGAGCTTCAAAACCTGGAGGAGGGCTCATATACACCTCTTCTTCTAAACCATCGTTTAGAAAGACATTTTTCACATCAAGTTGGTGAAGAGCCTAATCTTTATTTACTGCAACAGAGAGAAGAACCCAAATCATGTTTAACTTTGCTACAGAAGAGAAAGTTTCTAAATAGTCTACCCCATAAGTCTGAGTAAATCTTTTCGATACAAGTCTGGCCTTATACCTGTTTAAAGTGCCATCAGATTTATACTTTAGAGTGAACACCCACTTGCACCCAACTGTTTTATGTCCTTTTGGGATAGTAACAAGGTCTCACGTATTATTCTTTTCAAGATCTCTCATTTCTTCCATAACGGCAGTCTTCCACCCTGGAATCTCCATAGCCACATGTATGTTTTTTGGTATTGTTGCTGTGCTAAGACTAGCAGTGAAAGCCCTGAACTTAGAAGACAGATTACTGGAAGATAGAAAGCTATACATAGGATACTTAGTCTAAGACTTGGTGCCCTTTCTCAAGGAAACTGGCATGTCAAGAGAAGCATCATAATCCCTAGGTTTGTCTAACTTCTCATCTACTTTCCCACCTGTAGTAGGATTCTGATCACACATTTCACGTTGAGGTAGAATTTCACTCTCTTGTATTTCTGTTGTAGTCTCATCACTGTTTGCCACCCTGTTATTTTCTGCCACTCGGAGAGGAACATCAAGAATTAGTCGTGTGGTCGGGTATGACTCCTTGAGGCATTCAAGAGGAGTTTGGAGTTGGAGAACATGGGAAAGTATTTGGTTAATAAGATGAACTGTAGTAAGAACTGCATCTCCTCACAAATAAGATGGAAGAAAGGTAGATAGCATGAGAGATCAGGAAACCTCGAGGAGGTGATGATTTTTCCTTTCAACCACTCCATTCTGTTGAGGTGTATAGGCCCACGAACTTTGGTGAACAATTCCTTTGGAAGATAGAAATTCATGAAGAGTAGTATTGAGAAATTCACGACCATTATCAATTCGAAAAATAGCAATTTAATATTGAACTGGGTCTCGATAGTGGTGTAAAATTGTTGAAATATCAATGAAACCTCTGATTTATTAATGAGAAAAAATAAAAACCCCTATAAGATGGGTATGATCATCGATAAATGTCACAAAACAACATTTTCCTGAAGAGGGGGTAACACTAGAGGGACCCAAAACATCACTATGAATAAGATTAAAGGGCTGTGAAGGTTTGTAAGGTTGAGAGGGAAAAGAACCCTATGTTGTTTTACACAAATGCACACATCACAAGATAGAGAAGAGACATCAACTTTATAAAATAAATGAGGAAATAAAAATTTATATTGAAAATTTAGATGACCAAGGCAAAAATGCCACAACATACCATCTTTTTTTGAAGTTGAAAAATGAGAAGATAACAAACTTGTCCTATAGTTATTCCTAGAAGAAGCATCATCGTCAAGGAAGTAGAGTCCTCTATTGCCAATCGTCGTCTCTGAGCTCAAGTCCTGAAAGAAAACATTATCCGATGAGAAGGAAACTTGACAATTTAGATCTTGATTATCTTACTAATAGATTGCAAATTGTAAGATATTTTAGGTACATGCAACACATTCTATAAAGTTAAACCATGAAAGGGAGAAATATGACGTTTACCCGCAGTAGGAACAAAAGACCCATCTATAATAAGAAGTTATTAGATGACCCAGTTAAATGATTTGTAGCCTTTGAATCAACTATCCACAGTTTATTGTCATTTATACTTAGGAGACTTAAGAGTTGTGATGTACTTGATTGAGCAATTTCCCCAAGAAAAGGGACATCAAAGTCACTTTGACAATTCACTTGAGGTTGTGACTAAGAAGCATTCGTCGACTCACTTACAAGTGCACGGTTGGGATTGGATTTGTCATTCTGAGAGCGTCTTATACCATTCGATGGTCTACCATGTAATTTTCGGCATTGTTCCTTTGTATGCCATGGATTTTTGCAATATTCACACAATGGAGTTCGTTTCCCATTGTGCTTGTCACCATCATTACTGGATAATTTTGCACCAAAAGCAACAGAATCAATAGATGACACAGTAGTGATGTTCATAGCACTAGATTTGTCTTCCTCAAGACGAACCTCAGAGCAGAATTTTCTCCTTCAAGGGCCATTTAAATGGATTGAGAGAAATAATTCTGGTTGTTTAACTTTTCTCTTACAATTAAGCCTGTGGAATTTCCCATAGAACCAGACAAATAATTTGCAGTAGTTAAAGCAGGGAAAAAGTTTATCGGATTCTCTAGATACATCGGTTAACTGGAAGAAACGTTTGAATTCAATACACTTGAATTTAAGTTTGTGGTTGTGGAAGCACCTAGGGCTACCTCAAGAGCGTCGATTTGTTGTTGAAAACTTGCCTGAAAATCAGATAACTGTTGTTAAACCATTGTTGGAGAAAGACCCATGGACCTGTGATGTTTATAGCTTGGCGACAACGAATGGGGGAATCCAGGCGACAACAAGCTATTATAGATGACTAGCGGCACATCACTCCCGATTACAGACTTGCGTTGATGATGCATGGAAGATTCAGTAGCACCGACTTCTGATTCCACCGACTGGATGAAGTGGCTAGCGGCGGCAGAGCAATGGCAACGATGGTAGGACCAGAGGCGGTGATGGTGGCACTGAGAGTAAAGCTGACGAGCTAAGGTTCCCGATCGGTAGCTATTGAGGATGTATTTTCATCGATCAAAGATACTGGTCAATGATGGTCTAAAGGGCAGTGGCGGCAACGGTCAGAGGCTCCATCAGCAACTATGGTGGAAACGGTGCTTATGCAGCACTAAGGTTATCTTGCATCAGTTGGTTTTTGCTGATGGCGACTAGGATTTTGTCACCATGCTCTAATACCATGTTAAAAGAGAGAGAAAGAGGAGACACAAGGTTTACATGGAAAACCCTAGAACAGGGAGAAAAAACCACGATAAAGAGTTTTTATTTTACAGGCTCCAACATGAGAGATACAAGATGATTCTTATTTATGGGCTCCAACAAGTCTAAATACAGAAAAGGAAAGAAAAACAGGGTAAAATAAATAACTATAATACCCCTAGGACTATAAACAATCAACTAAGCGATGACGATTTTCTTGTACAGACAAGAAAATGAAACATGGATATTTATTTGTTCTATATTGATATTTGCTCATTATGAATGAAGTAAAAATCAATATACAAGTTTGACTGATCAACTAAGTTCAAATAATTGATTTGAAGTGATTTTGTATATTAAAAGTCCACATACAGATGTTTAGAACATGTTGTTTAATTTGTCTCATGCATCTTACCAAGTAGTTTTTTAATATTCGATACGATTGCTAAAGATGGAATGGTAATGTACCAGTCTACAATGACGTTGATATGTCTAAGGAAAATATTTCCTAAGACACCTCAAATGTTGAGGGGATATCAATTTTACATGAGACTTCATTAACATTTAATATACAATTGGTTGGTTTAATCAAGAAATTCGATGGTATGACCATTGAGTGTTTAAAAATAAAACTTACAAATAATGAAACTTCAGTGTATATAGTTTAAGATTTGATCTTGTATAAGTAACATTGTTTCATATTGGATTTAGAGAAATCCATGTTTTATCTTAGATGGTGTCTATTGGACTGAGAGGCAGTATTTTGCTTGTGAAGCAATAATTTGCCTATGTTCATTGTGTCTTGAGATATTTGAAAATTGTTTCAGATATAACTCAATATATTCACTTTATGCGATAACGTGATTCAAGGATTAGGTTGGAGACCAAATGTAAACACCTAGTGGAAGGAATAACATGGAATGTGGGTACCTCTCGTTGGTGAACAGATGGTTCTTATTGACATAACTGTTTGTATTATATAAAAGGATTCTTTAGGCTAAAGTGTGAGAGGATCTTCTAGACTGTCTAGGACTACGAGACATGTCTCTTGGGTGCTAGGGCAAGTAAGAGAGCATGTAGGGTATAGTGTATGCCCTAGGATACATGTGTCACCAGCTCATATTTCCCCAACTTTAGTGCAAATGGGAGATTGTTGGGGTGTTCCAACTTTAGTGCAAGTGGGAGATTATTAGGGTGTATGACCTAAAGCCTCGTAATTTTATATAAGTTGAATCAATGGTTGATTAATTTTATATGACTACTGAAATAATCCATTAACCTAGTATCTAAGGTTATTTGATATAACTTAAACATGTATGTGGAGACATACATGTGCATGTTTAAGTAACAACCTAAATGGTCTGTAGTATATGGATAAGGTTGGGTGTCTTATCTTAGTAACACTAATGATACAACCCGCTTTGTAGTTGTTATAATTGTTGCAAAGTACTACAAATGATCTGATCTCAACCATACTATTGGAGAACAAAAGCAAATAGAATCATTAAGTACTCTAATTCCATTAATTTTAGGTAATAAGCAAGCAAGTTCATAACAACAAATATAGGGTTTCTGAAGTTACCTTTGAAGAACACTTTAAGTCTTTAAATTATGCTTGAATCTTCACTCCAAATTATTGTAGACCACCACTTTATCTTATTGGGGTTGATGCTTTAAATCTCGTAGGGTTCCATAGTTTATAATTGTAATGTATAAACATTTTATTTATGTAATAAAATATGTGAAGTTTTATTTCAAAATTAGTTGCATTGACCACAAACCAATAAACTAACATCCAAGGTTATCTTGTAGCTTAAACATGTATTTAGAGACATACGGGTGGATCATGTTTAATTGATAACATAAATGGTCTGTAGTAGATGGATAAGGTTGGATACCTTATCCTGTTGACACTACGAGTATGACCCACTTTGTAGATGTTACAATTGTTGTAAAGTGCTACAAATTATCTGATCATGATCATTCATGTGGAGACATGTGAGTGGGGATATTCTATACAAAGGAGTTTGTATAAGATCGGATGACAAAATGTTTAATCTCATTATATAACACTATTCATAATAAAGACTTATATTTCACTAGGATGACCATAAGTAACATGACTTGAATCCTGATGAGTTATGAACTTCTGCCTATGAGGGCGGTCCTTTGATTTGTATGGGTGAGAGTGGCCAGATTGCTAACTCAATAAGCCTACCATTTTGTGGATTCATCTGATTGGGGAGCTAGGAACACAGCTACACAAGAAGGAATTCGCTCATTCCCCATTGTCCGGGCAAGTAGATAAATTGCTCTCTTAAGAGCTGACTTTGGGGCTTGAACAATGTGGCGCCACATCCTCTCCTGGCCCGAAAGGAGTTTGGTCACAGTTGGACTATGATTTATTGTTTATTGAGGGATTAGTAGTACTTAAGGAGTTAAATGTAACTATAGGGGCAAAACGGTAATTTTGAACCAGATGTACTTATGAGCAATTTGTAAAGGGTCATCATACTATTGATTGGTTATGAGCAATTAATTATTCACGTACCATTGGAGCTTCAAGTTACAAGTCTATGAGGTCTCCTTAGTAGCTCAATGGGATTTAATGAGAATCAATTTTTGGATTAATTTGAATTATTCAAATTAATTTAGGGAATTAATTATATATGATATAATTAATTTAATTTTAATTATATATGATATAATTACTATAATGTATTTGATACATTATAATATAAAGTTTATTAGAGAGGAAATAAATATTTGAATTGATTCAAATATTAATTATATAAATTGAATTCATATAATTAATTTTATTATAAATTTGATTTATATTAAAAGCCATTGGTGAGAGAAAATTGAAACTATAGACTATATTGTATTTGATACAATATAGAAGCTATAGGTTATATATTATATGTGATATAATATATAGTTATGTATATATGTATAATAATTTAGTTATTATATATATACAAATATTATATTAATTAATTTAATTTAAATTAATTAATTTTTAATTATTGGGAGGGAATTAACTTCCTTCCTAGTTTTCTCTCCACCCACGTATTATGTGAGTAGTTGACAGAGGGAGATGGATGATCTTCTTCTTCTCTCTTTTTGGTCAGTGAACTTGTAACATAAAGAAAAGTTATGTGTTTTTCTTTGAGAAATTCCATCATCTTTTCTCTCAATTACTACTTTCCTTTTCAATCCAAAATAACTAGAGTCTACACATCTTGGGTTCTCACCTGAGAATACCGAGGTCACCAATTGGTAGTCCCTTTTTTCGAGTGTTCGTATTTTTCACAGAAAAAAGGAATCGTGAAGGTTTAGAGTCTTCAAGGGTAATCCTCCTATTTCCTTTTGCTCTTCAAATTTTTTTGGCATGCTATATTCTAAATTAAATGCATGATTATGTATGTTTTTCTGTAAAATTTTTATTTTGTAAGATTTGAGAATTTTGGGACGATCTCGCTTCCACTCAAGGACCCTTCATAGGGATCCTTCAGATCTTCCCTACTATCCTCTAGGAACTTAGATTGGATTGTGGGATCCAAAATGAATAGGAATTGAGGGAATTTTATGGAGAAAGACGGGCTTTGGAGAGAAAACCTGGTTTTTGGTGGTTCAAGTTTGAAGAACTCTTCTTCAGACTTATTTCTGCAAAATCAACCGTGCAAAACTCTAAAACCAGCTCAAATCTGTTAAGTTTTATTTAACTTAAGCATGCATTCAGAATGCATCCAAGATTGACACCACCAACGTGTGGATTAAGTGGAGATTTAGTGTCTAATGTGAGATAAACCCACTAAGTTGAAAAATTAGTTTTAAAATCAATTTTTATTAAAAAACAATTTTTCAAATTTTAATTAAATTTTCAAAACTTAAATTAAAACAAAAATTAATTTTATTATTTTATTATTTAATATTTTCATAAAATTCAAAATTCAAAATAAAATTAATTCAAACAATTAATTTTTAAATAAACTTTATTTAATCAATTAAAAAATATCAATGTCCAATATTAAATTATTAATACACTAATTCCTCAAACATGAATCCCTATTCTTGTAATTAATATTTAAATAAAATTTAAATATTATCCAATTATCCAATTCCATTTAATTTGACAATTAAATGTGTAATTATAACGTCTATAATTACTGATTCCTTTAATTCGAATTTGAACGTTTCAAATTCATTCATCATGCTATTCTAAGGTTTAATCCGTTTGTGAGCTAGTAGGGGAACTAATGGACCTACAGATCTTGGGCTCCAACGATCCAAGATTTTAAGGATCCCAAATTGAAGGGAACCGTGAGTGGAAGAAAAATTGTCCCAAATCCCATTTTTCGTTGAATGTAAATTTTACAATAAATCATGAACAAGATATGCATTTACATAAATTATAGCATGCTATATAATTAGGTTTTAGAAACCTTATCTTTGAAGACTTTTCTTCAAGAATCCCGCCAACAGTATACGAACGCCTTGAAGAAATTCTTCAAGAAAACCTCGATCAAGAAAGAGAACACAACCAGAATGGTTTCCTCGATATTCTTAGGTAAAGAACCCAGGAGTGGTGGGCTGTGACTATTTTGGAAAAAGGGAAATTTTAGTAGAGAAGAGGAAGTATTGAAATTGTTCACCAGCAATCATAAAACTCACATAACACTTCTGTAATTCTCACACTGTTTGTCGTATGAAGAAGGAGACTCTCTCCTTTTTGAAAAACTAAGTATAATAACCACCCACTTTTGTGGGTGGAGATAAAAGAGGGGGGAGGAGTTAACTCCCTCCTTTCATTTTTATTTAAAATAAAAAATGATATTTAATATATATATATATATATATATGATAACTAACTTATCATATAATATATATACATTAAAGTATATGTTACATCAAATATAACATATACTCTATAGTTTTAATATTGTATCATATACAATATAATCTATAGTTTCTTTCCTCTCTTATATGATATTTAATATAAATCACATTTATATTAAATTTAACAACTATGAATCTAATTTATATTAATGATATTTGAATCTTATTCAAATATTTATATTCTCTCAATTAATCTATAATGTATCAAATACATTATAATACTTATTTTCCATATAATTAAAATAACTTAATTATATCATATATAATTAAATCCCTCTATTAATTTGAACAATTCAAATTAATCCAAAAACTGATTCTCATTTAATCCTATTGAGCTACCAATGAGACCTCATGGACTTGTAGTTTGAACTCTAACGGTACATGAAAAATTAATCAAACCCTTTAATTAAATTATTCACCATCCGTTAACTGTCGGACATTCCACTAAAGACCGACAACTACATTTTTCACACTATAGATATATTTCTGTGTCCATTGGATATAACCAATCAATAGCACGATGACCCTTCACAAATTGCTCGTAAGTACAACAGGGCCGAAATTACCGTTTTAACCCTGTAGTTATATTTAACTCCTTAAGTACCACTGATCCCTCTAATGAACAATATATCATAGTCCAATTATGATAAACCCCTCTCGAGTCAGAAGAAGGTGTGGCATCACATTGTATAAGCTCCAAAATCAGCCCTTAAGAGAGTAATTTATCTATTTACCCCGACTTCGAGGAAGGAGTGAATTCCTTCTTGTGTAGGTGTGTTCTCAGCTCCCTAATCAGACGAATCCTCAAAATGGTATGCTTATTGAGTCGGCGGTCTGGCCACTCTCACCCATACAAATCAAAGGACCGCCCTTATAGGTAGGAGTTCACGACTCACTTAGGATTAAGGTCATGTTACCTATGGTCATCTAGGTGAAATGTAAGTATCTATTATGAATAGCGTTATATAATGAAACTAAACATTTCTTGGTCCGGTCTTATACAAACTCCTTTGTGTAGAACATCCTTTCTCACATGTCTATACATGAATGATCAGGATCAAATCATTTGTAACACTTTACAACAATTGTAATAGCTACAAAGTAGGCCATACTCATAGTGTCACCAGGATAAGGTACCCAACCTTATCCATCTACTACAGACCATTTTGGTCTGTACAAATTTTTATATTTGGGGTTGATGCCCTAAATCTTTTAAACATGAGCTCCCACTTGCTTTAATAACACAAATAATAACACGCGCCTCGTACAAATCTCCCACTTGCCCTAGTCTAGACGTGGCCTGTCCCATAGACCCATACTCTATAAGTGAACCTCAAACACCTTAGCCGTGAGTGCCTTTGTAAATGGATCAGCAACATTGTGCTCCGAAGCTATCTGCGTGAGAATTATGTCCCCTCAATGCACAATCTCTTGGATGAGATGATACTTCCGCTCTATATGCTTCCCGCGCTTGTAACTCTTAGGCTCTCGGGAATTAGCCACAACACCACTATTATCACAATAAAGTGTGATGGGCTTTGACATGTCGGGAATAACTTCCAGATCAGTCAAGAATTTTCTGAGCCGAACAGATTCCTTAGCAGCTTCACAAGCCGCTACATACTCAGTCTCCATAGTGGAGTCAGCAATGCACCCTTGCTTAGTGCTTCTCCATACTATTATCCCTCCGTTAAGAGTAAACACTGATCCTAATGTGAATTTCCTAGAATCTTATCAGTCTGAAAATCAAAGCCTGTATATCCTTAGAACCATACATGAGCATATAGTCCCTCGTTCTCCATAGATACTTGAGGATGTTTTCAACGGCAGTCCAGTGATCTAATCCTGGATTAGATTGATATCTACTGACTATCCCCATTGCATAGCAGATGTCAGGTCTCGTACATAACATCGCATACATCAAGCTGCCTACAGCCGATACATAGGGGATCCATCTCATTTCCTCAACCTCTTGAGGTGTCTTAGGACATTGTTCCTTAGACAATATCACTCCATGCTTGAAAGACAATAAGCACCTCTTGGAGTTCTGCATTGAATATTTGACAAGCATCTTGTCAATATACGATGCTTAAGACAGAGCTAGCATTTTGTTCTTTCGATCTTTAAAGATCTGAATACCCAAAACAAACTAAGCCTCTCCCAAATATTTCATTTGGAATTGGGTCGCTAGTCAGTTCTTAACTTTAGTCAGTAGACCTGCATCATTCCTAATGAGTAGGATATCATCTACATATAACACTAGAAAAACTACTGAACTATTAATGATCTTTTTATATACACAAGATTCATCAACGTTCGGATCAAAGCCATAAGAATTGATCGCAGTATCAAACCTTATGTTCCAAGATCGAAAAGTTTGCTTTGGTCCATAAATGGACCGATTAAGCTTGCAAACCTTTTACTCTTGACCTTGGGTTATGAATCCCTCGGGCGGCTTCATGTAAATGATCTCATAAGATTTTCATTCAGAAAGGCAGTCTTAACGTCCATCTGCAAAATCTCATAGCCATAATATGAGGCAATATACAGGAGGATTCGGATAAACTTAAGCATGGAAACAGATGAGAAAGTCTCCTCATAGTCATCTCCCTCAACCTGGGTATAACCCTTTACCACTAGTTTACTTTTGAAGGTTTGCACTTTCCCATCAACACCTCATTTCCTCTCGTAGATCCATTTACAACCTATAGGTTTAATCCCATCAGGTTGATCTACAAGATTCCATATGGAATTGAAGTACATAGACTCCATTTCGAGATCTACCGCTTTGATCCACTCATCTTTGTCAATATCCTTCATTGCCTTCTTATAAGACAATGGATCCTCAACTTCACCATCAGCTACCATAGCCAGGATTTCTGTTAAACCCATATAGTGAACAAGTGGGTTTGCAACCCTCCTACTACGTCGAGGTTCCTTCAACACTTGAGGTGGATTTGACCTACTAGATGATCCTACTTCAACAACTCTTATTGAGACTCGGTTCTTCAATAACTCTTGTTAAAGATTCAGTAGTTTCTTTGGAAATTTCATTAAACACAATCTTAATTCTGGGCTTGTGTTCCCTTATGTGGTCTTCTTCAAGAAAAGTAGCATTTGTCGATACAAACACTTTTTTCTTTAGGATCAAAGAAGTAACCACCTCTCATTCCTTTGGGGTAACCTACAAATAGGCATAATCTTGAACGTGAATCCAATTTCTTAGGATTAGCCTCAAGCACATATGCTGGGTAACCCCAGATTCTGAAATGACGTAAACTAGCTTTACGACTATTCCATAACTCCAAAGGTGCTTTAGTAACACTTTTGGAAGGAACATAGTTCAAGATGTATGCTGAAGTTTCTATTGAATAACCCCAAAACAAGTCAGGTAAGGAAGCGTAACTCATCATAGACTGAACCATGTCCAACAGGGTTCGATTTCTCCTTCTCGATACACCATTTTATTGAGATGTACCAGGTGTTGAGAGTTGGGATACTATTCCATGTTCTATCAAATAGTTATGGAATGTAAAATCCATAAACTCTCTACCTCGATCAGATCGAAATGTTTTAATCATTCTGTTTAATGCATTTTTAACTTCAGCCTTGAATTCTTTGAATTTTTCAAAAGATTCAGACTTATGTTGCGTTTAACAAACGTCTCATATCTTGAATAATCATATATAAAAGTGATGAAATATTCATAATCTCCCCTAGCTTTTACAGTCATCAGACAACAGAGGTCTGAATGTACTAGCTCTAAAGGTTATTTGACCCCATGACCCTTTCCAATAAAAGGTCTCTTAGTCATCTTGCCTTCAAGGCATGACTTACACACAGGTAAAGATTTTTCTTCTAACTCACTTAGAAGTCCATTCTTCACCAACCTCTCAATCCTATTGAGATTGATGTGTCCTAGTCTTAGGTGCCAAAGTTGGATATTTTCTTTAAGAGAAATTTTAAGTCTTTTTATGTTGAGTTACTGTAGTCGTAAACATTCCTGTGTTATGGAGGGCATTAGTTGATAACGGTCTTAGCACATAAAGATTATTTTCCTATTTTGTAGAACAAATATCCACACCATTTTTGGAAATAAACATTTTATTTACAATGAAGTTGATACAATATGAATGTTCAAGCAAACATTTTACAGATGCAAGGTTCCTTTTTTAAAACAAAAACTACATAAACATTTTCTAAAATAAGAAATTTGTTCCATAAAGTCAACCGAAGACCTCCAACTGCCACAACCGAGATGATGTGCCTAGTTCCAACCTGCGTCGTCATTTCAGTAGCATCTAATTGCCGCTAAGAACTAATTCCCTGAAATGAAGAATAAACATGGTTAGTGGCCCCAGAGTCTATAACCCAAGCAAAATCATCATTCTCCACTAAGCAAGTTTCCAATACAAGTAAATCATATTTACCTTGTTTGGCCTTCTTCTTTTCTTCCAAGTATTTGAGGCAGTTCTTCTTCCAATGTCCATCTTAGTTGCAATGGAAACAGATTCTCTTTGCAGCCTTGATGGGTTTTCTATCCCTTTGAGCAGCAACTACAGGGTTAGCTTTCCCCTTTCCACTCTTCTTCTTCCACTTTTTGGTGCCGGAGGAAAAAGGTACAAACTTAGTTCCAGAGGTTGAATCTTTATGGAACTTTTTAGAAGATGAAGCCAAATTTGGTTCATCCTTCTGTTCCTTACTTTTCATCAAGGATTGGAAGGTCTGTAGCTCATTTAGCAGAGTGGTCAAGTTGTAGTCAATCCTGTTCAAAATAGCATTGCTACAGAAATGTAGGAAACTTTCAGGTAAAGATTCCAAAATGAAGCTAATCTGACTGGCTTCATCAATGCTAGACCCATTCACCTCCGTCACGTTGAAGTGGACCATCATGTTGAGAACAGATGCTCCTTCTTGTATACGGGCATTGAAGATGTGTTTAAGAGCGTCATGCCTGAGCTGTGCAAACGGTTGTCCGAACTTTCCCCTCAGGGACTCCATGATCTCACGAGCTGTGAGCATGGGCTCATGGTTCTTGGACAAGACTTCGTTAAGACAAGCCAAGATATATGTTTGGGCCTTTTCGTTTGTCCATGTCCAACGCTCGTATGATTCTTGAATGTTTCGAGGAGCATTATGAGTTGGAATGGGAGGACGATCCTCCATCAGGAAAAAATGAAGATCATCGATGATCAGTATTGTGTTGATTGTATTTTTTTCAATTAGTGTAATTCTCTCTCATTAATTTATCCCCCATAAGTAAACTTAAAGTGGCGGTAGCCATGTTAAAGAGTTTGCTGAAAAAGAACAAACTATTTACATTTAGTCAACTTGCATTAAACCACTTATGACAACCAATCAGATTTTTAGCAAAATAGTCTAGTGTACCCCCAGTTAAATCTATTTTGCAATGATGTTTCAGTGAGGCAGGACAAAAGTCACCATAGGGTGATCAAGTGCCCCTTCAATGAAATGAGGCATTCTCAACCATTAGACAGAAACAACACATTTCACTACAACTAACAGTGACCATGGTTCTGTCCAAAATTTGTTAACATCCTTAACAATTCTGTGTAAGGGTAACCCTCATTTAAGGTTCTAGAGTTCCGCCCCAATGAGTCAACCATATGGAAAAACAGATTGGGAAATGAAACTAAAGTAACTCTATCCATTTGGAGATTGAATAAAGCGTCATGCAATACTGCCATCCTTTAGGAGGACACCCACGATGCCACGAGGCGATGCATGAAACTTTATTTAACCTAATGAGAGAGACCGAGGAATGTGCTGTCACACGTCCCGCTCCCACTTACTATAAACACTCTCTCCATTCACCTTGTTATTGACTTATCCAAATGCCATCCGTAGGGGGACACCCATGGTGCCTCGAGGCCAAGTGTAGATCTCACAGTGTGAATTTATAGGGAGAAATGTGTAGAGGATAAAATAAAGTATCATATACCCCATTTTCCTCCCACTGAGTGTTTTACCTAGGGTTAATTAACTTAGGAAAAATCCGTCTACTGATTTTGTCTAAGTGTTTGTTTAATTTTCTAAAAAACAAAGCTTGTCTTCGATGATTAAACAATGTTGATTGAAGTCTCATTAAACTCTTTAATAGACTTTGATCAAACTTGCATGCATGTAACAAATCTATCTAATTCACCTTTCAGGTAGGTTCCCGGGTAAGGATGCGACGTTTCCATCAACTTAAGTACCCCAGCCTTGCCAGAACTCGCCTTAGACAAAATGTCCCTCATAGATACATTTGTTACATATTTAATCTTTTATTAAGTATCAATTTAATCCTATTAAATCGATTAAAAGATTAAACTAAGATTTCTAATCTCATTAGAAATATGATCATATTTTAAAACAATTTTATAAATGATTATAGCCTAAGTTTTGCATGCAACTCTTAATTATTTATTTTAATTATAATTTCATTTAATTATAACCATTATAAATAAACGAAACAATTAAAACATCCATTGCATGCTTGACATTCTTCAGTTAATCATAACATTTATAAATTAACCTAACGTAATGTCATGCTTCATGCAATCTCCATTCATTACTAATATATATAACAATTTACTACTAATATATATAACAATTATATAACTAGGTAATGAATCATATTATAGCATACTTCCATACATTCATTCGACCATATATTATAATAATTATAATATAAATGATGCATGAAAATGCTATAATGCATGCATACATATACTATAACATTTATACTATATGATGCATGAGCATGCTATATAATTTAAATCATGCATATTCATATATTATAACACTTATAATATAAAATGATGCATGGATATAAATGCATAACCTATGGTGGGTTTTAAAACTATATGACATACAATATGACATATAAGATAAAACATACATCATATGTATATTTAATATAAACAGTTGATGGACCGAGATAGGACACATAAAAGAAAACTTAAAAGGCTAACTATTACAAAAGAAAGAGTCATCCGGTTCTAAACAGGTGAACCAGGCCTTGAACCGCTCGAACCGAACCACACTTTAACAAACTCTCTGCAGTAATCATGTAGAAAACTTGTCGTGGGATCTTGTATCAAATGCTACACGATTGTGTAGCAAAATCTACACGATCTTGTAACATTAGCTACACGATCGTTTAGCAAATAATACACGATCGTGTAGCTGTAGCTATATGATCTTGTATAATTGAATCATTTTCTTCTTTTCTTCTTTGAAGCTCCCCGGGAAAAGCATGAGTGACTCAAAACAATGAATTACAGACTCTATAGCAAATATTATGCACAAAATAAGAGCCTTTACAAACCAAATTTGTAAATGAAATTGAGCCTTAAAACTAAGTATCCTATCCCGAAACATCCATCAACAAAATCCACATTCACCATAAGCCATTCATCGTATGAACTTTAAACAGAATGCAGAATATGTAAAACCCACCAACACTGTAAAATCGATTCAACAAAAAAATGGTTTTTGGCATTAGTAAACCAGCAATCCAACTCTGATACCAATTGAAGGATCCCAAATGAAGGGAACTGTGAGCGGAAGAAAGATCATCCAAAATCCATTTTTCATTTGAGTGTAAATTTTACAGTAAATCATGAACAAGATATGCATTTACATAAATTACAGCATGTTATATAATTAGGTTTTAGAAACTTTACCTTTGAAGACTTTTCTTCAAGAATCCCTCGAACAATACACGAATTCCTTGAAGATTTTCTTCAAGAAGACCTCGATCAAGAACGAAACACAACCATAATGGTTTCCTCGGTATTCTCAAGTAGAGAACCCAAGAGTGGTGGGCTCTAACTATTTTGGAAAGAGGGAAATTTTAGTAGAGAAGATGAAGTATTGAAATTGTTCACCAACAATCACAAAACTCATAGAACACTTCTGTAATTCTCACACTGTGTGTCGTATGAAAGAGACTCTCTCTTTTTCAAAAAACTAAATATAATAACCACTCATTTACGTGGGTGAAGAGAAAAGAGGGGGAGGGAGTTGTAACTCCCTCCCTTCATTTTTATTTAAAATAAAAAATGATTATGATATTTAATATATATATATATATATATATATAATAACTAACTTATCATATAATATATATACATTAAATTATATGTTATATCAAATACAACATATAACCTATAGTTTTATTATTGTATCATATACAATATAATCTATAGTTTTTTTTCTCTCTTATATGACATTTAATATAAATCACATTTATATTAAATTTAACAACTATAAATCTAATTCATATTGATATATTTGAATCTTATTCAAATATTTATATCCTCTCAATTAATATATAATGTATCAAATACATTATAATAATTATACTCCATATAATTAAAAATAACTTAATTATATCATATATAATTAAATCCCTCTATTAATTTGAACAATTAAAATTAATCCAAAAACTGATTCTCATTAATCTTATTGAGCTACCAAGGAGACCTCATGGACCTGTAGCTTCAAGCTCAAACGGTAAATGAATAATTAATCAAACTCTTTAATTAAATTATTCACCATCCGTTAACTGTCGGGCACTCCACTAAAAATAGACAGCTGCTCTCTTTACACCACAGATATATTTTTGTGTTCATTGGATATAACCAATCAATAGTACGATAACCTTTCAGAAATTGCTCGTAAATACAGCTAAGCCAAAATTACCATTCTGCCCCTGTAGTTACATCTAACTCCTTAAATATCACTGATCCTTTTAATGAACAATAAATCATATTCCAACTATGACTAAACCCCTCTCGGGCCAGGTGAGGATGTTACGCCACATTGTTCAAGCTTCGGAGTCAGAATTTAAGAGAGCAATTTATCTACTTACCCCGATCTCGGGGAAGGAGTGAATTTCTTCTTGTGTAGCTGTGTTCCTAGCTCCCTAATTAGACGAGTCCCTAAAATGGTAGGCTTGTTGAGTCGGCGATATGGCCACTTTCACTCATACAAATCAAAGGACCGTCCTCATAAGCAGAAGTTCAGAACTCATTCAGGATTCAAGTCATGTTACCTATGGTCATCCTGGTGAAATGTTAGTCTCAATTATGAACGACGTTATATAATGAGACTAAACATTTCGTGGTCCGGTGTTATACAAACTCCTTTGTATAGAATATCCCTGCTCACATGTCTATACATGAATCTTCAGGATCAGATCATTTGTAGCACTTTACGACAATTGTAACACCTACAAAGCGAGCCATACTCATAGTGTCACCAGGATAAGGTACCCCGCCTTATCCATCTACTACAGACCATTTAGGCTATCACTTAAACATGATCCACCTGTATATTTCTACATACATGTTTAAGTTACAAGATAAGCTTGGATGCTAGTTTATTAGTTTATGGTTAATGTAATAAAAATATGGAATAAAAGATCATATATTCTATTAAATAAACAATGAGTTTGTTCAATACATTCACAAACTATAGGACCTAACGAGATTTAGGGCATCAACCCCAACAAGATTATCTGGCTAAACTCTTTTATCTAATTAACCAACATTCATAAACTACCGAGTCACTCCACTAAATCCCAGTAGTTGCACTCCCCTCACTATATATATTTGTGTCCACTCGATATAACCATAATTAGTAAGTCAATCCTTCACAGGTTATTCGTAATAACGGTTGGGTCAAAGTCAACCCTTTACATCTTGTTTCTTAAGTGCCACTGATCTTCTAATGAACAATTAGTTTGTGATCCAATCACCAAATGGAGTCCCTCTCAGGCCAATGAGAGGATGGGACCCCTATTCAAGACTTGGAGTTAGTACTTAAGAGAACAACCTCTCTACTATCCCTAAAAGCGAGTAGGAGTGAATTCCGTCTTGCACCCCATGTCACCAACTATCTACCCGATCTTGCCCTTGAAATGGGAGGCTTATTAAGCTGGCATTGTTGAGCCAACCCTTACCTATGTAAATCTAAGAATAATTCTGAATAAACAGAAGTTCATAGTTAGTTTAGAATTAAGGTCAAGTTATCTAGGTCATCGCCTTGAAATAGTCTGTCTTAAGTAGTAAACAATGTTCTAAACTAAGAGTTGAAGGATCTCTTACCGAAGAGTTCCATGAGCATGTTCAGATCACTCCGATCTCACAGTGACTAAAATACAACAATATACATTTATACGTACAGTTATGCAAACAAATCTTAATTAATGGCATGCTATGAATAACAAAATAACAAGGCTATGAGTTGCCATACCAGTTGAAGATAGTCTTCAAACTTTGGAACTCAACGCAGCGGAACGCTCCACGTGATCTACCAATGCCCAATAGCAGTGTCAACAACATTAGCACGAACAACCACACGAACATGAACGTCGGGGGGACGACACCACCAGAAAAGAGCCCCGAGTATTCTCGACGTGAGAACCCAAAGCGTGGTCTTTGGTGAATTTGGTAGAGAAAGGAGGAAGCACAAATTGTGTAGGCGATAAGAAAGTGGGAGGGAAAAAGCGCTATCGCATAGCAAAATGCTTATCGTTTAGGAGAAGCTACACGATCGTGTAGGTTTTACTGAACGATCGTTTAGGAAATGGTATACGATCGTTTAACAAAAACTGCACACACTACGATTGTTTAGAGAAGCTATGCGATCATGTAGGAACTAATGTGCGATCATTTAGGTGCGGGGAGGACGATCGTTTAGGCAGAGAGTGCTATCATATAGGCTCTCGAAATGCTTAAGCGACCGTTTTCTATTCTACCAACACGCACTTCACTTTTTCTTTTGGAGACCGACGACGAACCATTCAAAAAATTAAACAATTTCATTTTTATTTCATCGATTACAATAACTGACTCATTCCCACTAACCCACGTCCAAATGTGATTTTTGGGTTAATTATCATATAATTAACCAACTAAAATATTAATAAATATAATCATATTATATTTTTATCCTATAGTTTGATATCACATATCTACTATAGTATTTTCTCCTCTACTTGATATAAATTATATTTGTATCTAATTTCCTCCAAAATAATGTATCTCATACATTTAGTCAATTAGATCATATATAATTAACCAGTCTAATTATATCATATAAAATCGAACTTCCTTTTGTCAATTTGAACATTTCAAATTAATCCAAACACTGGTTCTCTACTTTATCCAAGCTACCCAAGGGACCTAATGGACCTGTGGCTTGAAGCTCCAACGATCCGTGAATAGCTGACTAAACTATTTAGCCACGGGATCCACCATTCGTTAACTGTCAGACATTCCACTAAAGACCAATAGCTGAACTCTTTTTATCACAGATATATTTCTGCATCCATCTGATATAACCAATCATGAGTACAATGACCATTCACAGATGCTCGTAAGTACAACTAGGCCAAATTACCGTTTTGTTGGATTTTATGTCCTAAAACTCGTGGTATGTAAACAATGGAGCTTATTCTAAAAATTCAATAAAGGTGTTATTTAATAGATCTATTGTTTGAATAGAAATCCAATAAACCTAAAAATCCCTTGACTATTGGACGAGTACTTGAACTTTATGTGGAGACATAAACGTGGATAAGATTCGAGTAAATAGTCAAAATGATCTATAGTACATGGATAAAGTTGGGTACCTTATTCTGGTAACACTGTTGGATACGGCCTGCTCTGTAGTTGTTACAAGGAGTTGTGAAGTACTACAAACGAAGTGATCCTAATTCGTTCATGTTGGACATGAGGAGTGGGGGTGTCCTTGTGCAAAAGAGTTTGTACAAGATCGGACCACGAAATGAATCACTCTTACTTTATAACATTGTTTACTGTTTAAGACTGACTATTTCAAAGCGATGACCTAGGTAACTTGACCTTAATCCTGAGCTAACTATGAACTCCTGTTTATCTGGGATTGCCCTTAGATTTGCATAGGTGAAGGTTGGCTCAACAGCGCCGCCCAATACGACCACCATTTCAAGGGTAAGACTGAATAGATAGCTGGGGACATAGGGCGCAAGAGGGAATTCACTCTTACCCGCTTTAGGGATAGTAGAGAGGTTGTTCCCTTAAGTGTTGATTCTGGGGCTAGAACAAGGGATCCCACCCTCTCATTTGGCATGAGAGGGACTCGGTTTTGTGATTGAATCACAAAACAATTGTTCATTAGAGGATCAGTGGGGACTTAAGGAACAAGAGGTAATTTCGAGGGTGAAACAGAGATTTGACCTAGTCGTTATTGCGAACAACTTGTGAAGGGTTAACTTACTAATCATGGTTATATCAAGTGGACATAATATATCTACAGTGAGGGGAGTTCAACTATGGGCTTTAGTGGAGTGACCCATTAGTTAATGAATGGGGGTTAGATCGGTCTAATGAGTTTAGCCGATTAATCTCAGATCGTTGAAGCCCATGATCTGTAGGTCCATGAGGTCCCTCTACTAGCTCGAAAATGGATAGCTCTAGAGTCGCGTGATAAGTTAATTTGAAACGTTCAAATTAGAATCAAACAAAATTGGAGAAAATATATTTAAATATGATTTAAATATATGAAGATGAATTTGTGTAAAAATTAATTTAATATAGATATTAAATCAATTAGAATTATTTAAATTGTTTAAATAATTATTTATATATTTTATTAGAAAATTAATTTTTGAAATTAATTTGTAAAATTAGTAAATTTTGATGTTAGAAATAAAATATTATTTTAAAATCAATTTTGGTTTTTTGGAAAATGGGAAATTTACACAAAACTTGAAAAATGGGTTTTTCAAGTCTTTTTTAACTTGCTCACAAGGAACCCACCACCTACTCCTTTGCTTTACTCCAAGCATGAGCTGCATCCCATGCAGCATATCTCTTTGCATAATAGTTTGCAATATATTGAGGAGATTGGAGTGAAGAAAGGAAGGAGAACCGACTGAATTTTTGCTGAAAAATTCGGATGAAGAAGGTGTTCTTCAATGGGTTCTGTTCAATGAATTTTCTCCATATTCCCTTTGATTCCAGCTTATTTTGAGTCCCACAACTCAATCTAGAGCACCAAGAGGATAGTAGAGAAGCTCTTGTGGTGGTCTACACAAGGATTCAGAGGATTTTGCAGCTGGAAATGGAGATTTCGTTGGTTCGGCCAAGGTATGTTCATGAAACACATTATACTATGTTTTTAGCATGTTTCTTTTCAACCAAAATTATGAATTAGAATGCTTATGGATCCTGATTTCTTCCACTGCGTGGTGGTGTAGATCCAACAATTGGTATTAGAGTATCTTATAAGCATTCAGTTCGGATTAATTCGGGTTTGGTGGGTATTTTGTATGAAAATATGAAACTGCTGTAATGATATGGTTTTTTCAGTTTTGGTCTATAATTTCTCTTTGATTTTCCATTTAAATTTGTAATTGGCTCTTGCTTGATGAGCTTTAATGTCTTCCTAAGAGTCTGTAATTTATTTGGAGTCATTAGAGTTGAAATTAAGCTGTAATTCGAAGAAACAAGCGAAGGGGTCGAGTTACAGATTCCAGATGATCAGCCTCTGTTCATATCGACGTTGAGCTTCTGTAGCTAAATGATCATTTAGCTTCATACGTTAGATGATATGAAGGAAAAGATAAACGATCGTGTAGCTTCAGGCGTTAATCGTTTAGGTGTTGTGCGCTAGATGATCGTCTACCTCGGGAGCTAAACGATGTGTTATTTTGCTATGCGATGGCACTACACGATTGTGTAGCTTCGGGTGGGAGCTAAGCGATGAGGTGAAGAGTTATGCGATAGTGTTGAGCAATCGCTTACACGATCATTTACCTTTGATCCGGAGCTAAGCGATACGACGAAGAGCTATGCGATGGCGCTAAGCGATCGTTTACCTATGAGTGGCAGCTGAGCGATGTGTCGATTGCTATGCAATAGCACTAGGCGATCGCTTACCTTGGGCATGCACTAAACGATCAAGACGCGGTGTTAACCGATGAAGCTATGAGATAGTGTTTAATATTAAGCGATCGTGTAGCATCCTCCGGTACTGGACGATGACACTGTACGATAGAAGGCAAACCTTATATGATCGTATAGCTTTGTTAAACAATAGGAGTTGGTTGCTAAATGATCAAGAAAACACTAAACGATCAAGCCAATTGCATGATGATAGTCGTCAATGCTAAACGATTTGACTTATCGAGATTTTGGGCGAGAGCAAGAGAAGCTAGTTCAGCTGGTTCTCTTAAGGTTTGGTCTGGTTAAGCTTTAAATTGTTTATGGTTGGTTCGGTTCAGTCTTTGCTGGTCCAGTTCAGACGGTTCGGGTCTAATTCAAGTTATTTTGGAGCAGTTCGGGCGGTGTTGAAGTTGTTTTTGTAATAGTTAGGCTTTTGTTTGCTTATTTTTGCTAAAACTAAAACCATATCAATACATGTTTAATTATTTATGCATTGAATGTATGTTATAATTAAATAAATCTTGTATATGCATATAGTATGCCATTTAGATTTAAAATCCCACCATAAGAAGCATGCAACATGCATTGAAAGTATGTTATAATTTGTTATAATATATAGTATGCATATTAGGGTTTCTTGTATTTAATATAAGTGTTATATTAGATATTGAATGTCTGTATGTTGTGGATGTTTAGCATGTCAAAGTTTTATAAGCTATTATAAAATTGGGTTAGACATTTAAAATCCATAACAAAGAACAGCTGCATGCTCACGTAGGTTAACCATTTGTTTTAATTAGTTAAAATAGGATGTTAAACTTGTAAAACTAGGGTTACAAACTCAACCGATATATAATCCTGTCGAAGGCTAGGGGTATTTAAGTTGATGGTCTACGGAACACCTCCTACCTGGGGATTATAGCCAAATAATTGAGCGTTGGTAACCAATTTTATAAGTATCCGTGAGCGATGTGAGGTAATAAAAGGGTTTATCACCTAGACATTGTAGGTTTAAGTCCATTTATAAGAGTTATACATGGATAAACCACATAGACTTAAGGTTTTTTTATTTAGCCGGAAAAGAACCTAAGTATAAGATTATCCAAAACATAGAACACTTCAGTGGTAGTGAATAACTTCTATATGATAGAGTTATTAGAAAACTTCAATAGAAGATTAATAACATACACGGTATGTTATTCATAACTCTTGCGTCCCTAAGAGTTTATAGTCTGGATTTAAGCAGTACTTCGTGTCACCCTAGAAGTGACCTCCCTTCGGAAAGTATTTTTTAGCTTAAATTTAGATTCGGGTGAATAAAGGGAAGTTGTTCGATCAGAGATCAAGTGTATGATTTCAACTGCCATGTCTCCATATAGTTCACACCGTGAGATTCATATGACACTTCGTGTCCCCCTGGAAGTGACCTCTCTTCGAAAAATGTTTCGTATGAGTCAATACCAAGGTGAATGGAGGAAGTAGTTCATAGTAAGTGGGTGAAAAAAATGTGTCAATATATCCTGCGGTCTTCTCCATTAGTCTGAACCGTGAGATTCTTATGTTGCGCCTGCTGGTTAGCTTTAGGCAGCTCTTTGCTAGTCTTTTAACGATGGCTATCCCCTCGGATGGTTGTAACATAGGATTCAGAGCAACCCAGGCTTCAGTAACATGAATAGGGTTTTAAAGTTCCGTTTTGGGTATTGTTTTCTATTTTCAGAGCGATACTCATCCGTTCTATAAGGTCCGAAAATGGCGGGTCTTCACTTACAGAATTATTAAGTGTTAATAATGTCTGACGAAAAGCGGTACCTAAATGACTATCGGAATATGAGTTATTCTGAAGGTAGTATTTAGTTAAGAATTTCTTGATGTAGTATCGTTGCAAAAGAATAATCTTGGGTAAATTATTAAAATTGCTAAGTACTCATCCAATAGTCAAGAGACTTTTAGGTTTATTGGATTTCTATTCAAGCAATAGATCTATTCAATAACACCTTTATTGAATTTTCAGAATAAGCTCTATTGTTTACATACCACGAATTTTAGGACATAAAACCAACAAACTCCCACTTAGACTAAAACTCCAGTGGTAACTTATACATCCAATATATAAGACTGAGTTTATGAGTTTTTATAGAGAAATACAATAAACTAGGGCATCCCATACCCATCTTTTACCATTCAGTATCTCTATACCCGATATTTCTCCCACTTGCCCTAGGTTATCTGGTATTCCTAGTCCTACTAATTAATTCTTAAACACTTTAGCCGAGAGAATTATTGTGAATATTTATTATACAATAGGCTTTAGATAAAACTATAAGGGGATTGCATCTTAATCTCAACAAAGGCCAGGAAGTACACTTTCCTCCCACTACATTGAGATACTCTTAACTCTTTGAGCAAGATGCATCTGACCTGTCTCAACAACCCTTTGTTAACAGTTAGATCTAGAAATCTTTAAATTTTCTATACTTTGATCTAGCCATTTAGATATTTGAATATCTACAAATGGCTATTAATAATTTGATTCTCAATAGAGGTTACTAAAACAAACATAATTTTTTAAAATGAACATTTCATTTAACACAAGAATATATATAATTTGTTATATACAAGTTTTAACAATTAAAAACAAGTAGTAACTTCTCCCACTGGATGAGCTGAGCAAATGGTCCCAGGGTCAAGTTAGCATGGTTACCTTTTTTCTGCTCTCTTCTCGACAAGATATTGAGGGCAGTATCTCCTCCAGTGCCCTTCATCGTTGCAATGGAAACATTTCCCTTTGCAACCCTATCTTTGCCTTTAAATCCAGTAGGCTTCTTCTTCCCTTTCCCTTTGTCTTTCTTCACAAGAATACTCTTACTCTTTGAAGAGGAAGCAACTTCAGGTTTGGAGGACATTCCTCATTTCTCGGCAGTAGTAACATTTACTCTAGCATTAGACCCGTTATTCTCAACATTTTCTGGTAAGCCTGTAGCTCATTAAGCAAAGTAGACAAATTTTATTCATTAATGCATTTAGAATTGCAGAAAACTCTTCAAAAGAGATTCTAGAATAAAACCAACTTCTCTCGTTCATGATAACACCATTTACTTCTGTCATATTAAAGTGGACCATCATGTCTAGGACATGTTCACAAACATTGGTCCCTGCTTTAATGCGACTGTTGTAAACGTGCTTAATGGCATCCCTCGTAGAGATTCCATAATATCTTTGGCAGTACTCATATCCTCATGCTTCTTTTGTCAACACATCAGATAAGCTAGCGAGGATATAAGCACAGGCTATATCATTAGCCTTGACCCATCTGTCATGTACATCCCGAACATTTCGGTTTGTGTTAGAGCTAGGAATGGAAGGACAGTCCTCAGTTAAGACAAATAGAAAATCGTTTATCACAAGTATCGTGTTCAAATTTGATTTCAAACTCACATAATTATCCCCAATAAATTTATTTGACGCCAACACTTGTATTAATGAACTTTATGTGCAGACATAAAGGTGGATCAGATTCGAGTAAATAGTCAAAATGATATATAGTACATGGATAAGGTTGGGTACCTTATTCTGGTAACACTATTGGATACGGTCCGCTCTGTAGTTGTTACAAGGAGTTGTGAAGTGCTACAAACGAAGTGATCCTAATTCGTTCATGTTGGACACAAGGAGTGGGGGTGTCCTTGTGCAAAAGAGTTTGTACAAGATCGGACCACGAAATGAATCACTCTTACTTTATAACGCTGTTTACTGTTTAAGACTGACTATTTCAAAGTGATGACCTAGGTAACTTGACCTTAATCCTGAGCTAACTATGAACTCCTGTTTATCTGGGATTGCCTTTAGATTTACATAGGTAAGGGTTGGCTCAACAGCACTGACCCAATATGACTGTCATTTCAGGAGTAAGACTGGATAGATGGTCAGGTCTTATACAAACTCTTTGTATAGGACGCTCGTGACGTGAATTTGGGTAACACAATATATGATGCATGTCTTAGGTTATGTGTTGGTTCTCTTGCGTTTTAATGGAATGTATGCGTTAATCTTATATGCAATGACCATTCGTTTCTGTCACAAGTTTTCTTGCAATCTCGCCAAGTATAACGAGATCACAAGTTTCGCGGATGATCCGAGGTCGAACTCAGGAACTTGTAGCTAAATGTTATGCGGTAATGTGTATGCAATGAATAAATAAAAGAATGATGAAGGTGATAAGTTATGAATTACTCTTATTCCTAACTAACAGATTAAGTGGTGGAAGCATGACTGAGAGGTAGAGACACGACAACTATTAACACGTAGTAAAATGCATGGAAAAATAGATGAAAAGGCGAGGATGTCTTCACTGCAACACTAAGCTTGATCGCAAAGGTAACCCCAGCCAACGCAAGCTATGCGATCATGCTATACACACTTGACGTAGACGCATGCGATGTATATGCGATAATGTCGAGAAGCCTATTTCTAAGCCTCTATATCCCATTCACGTGTTCTCACATATAAACGAGATGACCGCATACCACCATATCCTACTCAAATGCATACGCTGTGTAATATCAAACGGAGCTTATTCCTAAGTTCCTCATTCTTGCTTATGCGACCCAATCTGCTCTCCCGAGACATAGATTTGGTTTTTAGACTACTCTCCCAAGTACGCCTAAATGATAAATGATGCGCTCATAAGACAAGATAATCGCATAAACTTTCTGATGTAAGATTATTCCTATCCCTAGTAAACACTTGCTTACATTGCTTAATGCGACCAACCACTTACCCTCTCGGGCAGTTAACTGCTACTGATTCTACTCATAGACATACATTACGTCCGCTTATAGACAAGCGTTGCTACAGCTTCACACTAAGCAAATAAGGTTTTCTCACAACACTCGCACAATGCACGCCTCCCGGTGGTTTGCTACATGCTTCATATCCCTATGTCGCATGATTAAGTATGCGATACTCTAACAATCTTACTCAGTGATGCAATGAAAGTAAAGGATGCTAAGTAAATGAAGATGGAGATGGAATCGCAGGAAAATATAGAAATGCATTGATCACAAAATGTATTAATTCCTTAAGCCAAAATGTAATACAATACAAGGAAAGAAGAGAAATGGGGGGCCAGCTGGAAGCAATGTCTTGCTTCCAGTAGATGTGTGTCAAGGCTGCCGGTGGTGCCATGGATGGGCGGTGGAGCAGACTCTCTCGAGCTCTAACTTCGACGAAGGCTCCGGTTATCACTCGGAATGATTGAGGGGATGAAGAACTTTCAAGCTATCTTCTCACGCTTTGGTCTGGATCACAAGGATCCACTCGAACTTAGAAACTTGGATGATCTGAAATTCTGCTATACAGATTCTATTTATAGAGTTTGATCGCCAACAACATTTATGGACCTGCTCTGAATCTAACACTTGCGACGTGATGGTCCTTTTCTGAATCTCTGCTGCTAACGGTGTGGTAGGTGAAATGTCAACATCATCTTTTGATACTCCCGAGGTATGCGTTCATGCTTACATTCCACCAACCTTGCGTTCATCCCTATATTATGGTTATTATTATGTAGCCGCAATCTCTCTACGATGACCACATTCGCTTGACGGCCGCAACTTCTATGCGATGGATGCATGCAGTTGATGGCCGCAACATCCATGCGATGGACGCATGCGGTTGATGGCCGCAACATCCATGCGTCAAGCGTATTCGATCGTCTCCGCGATAACCTGGATCCCTCGTATGCGATCGATTTCTGCGGTTGCTATAAAAATAAATAATTGAACGCATAATAGTGAGTTAGCCGAGATTCTTAATGTCGATCGATACAAACTCGTTTTCTCATGAATTCCTAACATATTCGCCGCATATTCTACTTAACAGCCCTCATAATTCTAAATAAAAAGCCTATAATGACATGCATTTCTGCCCATCATCACACCCCCAAACTTAGAATCATGCTTGTCGTCAAGCATGCATTATACTCAAGAAATTCAATATTCACCCTCTGACTTTCCTTTGTGATGACCAGCCTCTCTGAATATAATTTACCCATACCTCTAACCATGGTAGCAACACTCGCCTCCACTTCGGCTATTTTTCCAAATAGATCTTTTCTAAGTTTAAATTTAGCAAGCCTCTGCTAAAAAACTTTTTATTCATTCCCTACAACTTTGCGTTTAGCTTTTAAGAATGCGTTTGTTGAAACAATTCAAAGCTTTGTGATTTTATTATTAGAATGCGGTGTTGAACCTGGTTACACTCTTCTTTTGGCTTGCCCCCACGTGTGTCATGCGGACAGCCAACTTCGGTTGCGTGCCATATTAAACTCAACTTTTGTTTTGGCTTAACTTTGTGCTAGACAGAGAAGTTGCGCTTATGCGCTGATCCTAGCGACTTACTTTCGTTTTGGCTTGCCCCCACAGGTATCATGTGGACATCCAACTACAGATAAGTGCCTTTAACAACTTAACTCTTATCAGCATGGGTTTCCCCATTGCGCTGATAGTGGAGTTGTTATTCTCAAAGATTTTTTTTTGAATGACATTGCAATGTAGTGAACGCATTTCTCCGAGATCGCTGCCACCCCCAAACTTAGAGGTTGGCAGCGCTCTCGCTGCAAACGTAAAGACAAACTCAACAGGAATGCGGTGGTAACTATTTGAGCAGAGGTTTGTACATAATAAAGCTTAGACTGTCAAATTTTGAAGAAGCTATTAAAAGTAAAGTGAACCTTGCAATGTTCAATTAGCGGATGAGTAAATTATATATACCATCATAGATGCATCGCAAAGGGAAGCAATCAGACAAAGAGAATTTCAAAAGGATAATGCATAAAAGATAACAAGAAAAGAACCTTTAGTAGAATCATGCTTGTGACCATGCATTGAAATTCATACGGTCGAAGCCATGCATTGAATGATGGGGAGGATTCTTTCATTGTAACTGCGCACCCAGGAGAATTATTGTCGCACCTATAAGGAGCAAACACACCATATCCAAGGAAGCAACCGCATATCTAAAACAACAATAATTAAAATAAACTAAACTAAGAAAGCAGGGTAAAGATAAAGTAGAAGACGTCCCTAGAGAAATTGGAGTGATGTCACCGCAAGGAGTCTCCCATGCATGAGATTTCTCTCAACTGCTTAGGTCAAGGGGCTCGCCTTGACCATTGGAACTTCCGGCAATTGTTGGTGCATGCCGGCCGTCATGCGCTTAGAACTACCTTCTGCTCATGCGACTGATTGCCCTTCTATCTTAGGGTTCATATTGGCTTTCGGTACATCGTCTACACTTCAATATTGTTTGCAACTTGGTCGCACAAGCTACAATACTCCCAAGGTAAAAAAGTTGCCTGCAAGAACACAAAACTCAACAAACTATTAGCTGCCAAGTCCCCAGCAACGGCGCCAAAAACTTGGTGGCATGAATTTGGGTAACGCAATATGCGATGCATGTCTTAGGTTATGCGTTGGTGGTCATGCGTTGGAATGAAATGTATGCGTTAATCTTTTATGCAATGACCATTCCTTCCTGTCACAAGTTTTCTTGCGCTTTCGCCAAGTATAACGAGACCGCAAGTTTCTCGGATGATCCAAGGTTAAACTCAGGGACTTGTAGCTAAATGTTGTGCGATAATGTGTATGTGGTGAATAAGTAAAAGAATGATGAGGGTGATAAGCTATGAACTACTCCTACTCCTAACTAACAGATTAAGCGGTGGAAGTATGACAGAGAGATAGAGACAGGACAACTGTTAACACGTAGTAAAATGCTAAGAAAAATAGATAAAAAGGCGAGGATGTCTTCACTACAGAACTAAGCTTGATCGCAAGGGCAACCCCAGCAAACGTAAGCTATGCGATCATGCTATACACACTTGACGTAGACGCATACGATGTATATGCGATAATGTCGAGAAGCCTATTTCTAAGCCTCTATATCACACTCACGTGCTCTCACACATAAACGAGATGATCGCATACCACCATATCCTACTTAAAGGGTGCATACGCTGTGTAGTAGCAAACAAAGCTTATTCTTAAGTTCCCCATTCCTGCTTATGTGATCCAATCCGCTCTCCTGAGACTTAGATTTGGTTTTTAGACTACTCTCCCAAGTATGCCTAAATGATGAATGATGCACTCATAAGACAAGATAATCGCATAAACTTGGCTGACGTAAGATTATTCCTATCCCTAGTGAACACTTGCTTACAATGCTTAATGTGACCAACCACTTACCTTCCCGGGCAGTTAGCTGTTGCTGATTCTACTCATAGACTAGCATTGCGTCTGCTTATAGACAAGCATTTCTATAGCTTCACACTAAGCAAATATGGTTTTCTCATAACACTCGTGCAACGCACGCCTCCCGGTGGTTTGCTACATGCTTCATATCTCTATGTCGCATGATTAAGTATGTGATACTCTAACAATCTTACTCAGTGATGCAATGAAAGTAAGGGATGCTAAGTAAATGAAGATGGAGATGGAATCACAGGAAAATATAGAAATGCATTGATCACAAAATGTATTAATTCCTTAAGCCAAAATGTAATACAATACAAGGAAAGAAGAGAAATGGAGGGCCAGTTGGAAGCAATGTCTTACTTCCAACAGATGTGTGTCAAGGCTGCCGGTGGTGCCATGTATGTCACCACATACATGCTTGAGTCACATACAGATAACAAGGGATTTTATGTTTATTGGTTTGTGGTAAAGCAAATAAAATAAGCAAATGAGCAAAAATACAAGATGTAAAGTAAATATATTATATTACCAACACAAACGTTCATAGAAACTATTTACAAACTATAGGACACGAGACTTTAGGCCATCAACCCCAACAATCTCCCACTTGTCCTAAAGCAAAGTGGGGTGTACAAAACAATAACCTGGGGCATAAAAGCCCAGTACAAGAAAATCCTCCACTTGTCCTAGTCCAACCGTGGGCGATCTTGTAGACCCATGCTCCGTAGGTGACCCTCAAACACTGTAGTTGTGAGAGCCTTTGTAAATGGGTCAACAACATTGTGCTCCGAAGCGATCTTCGTGACGATCATGTCCCCTTGATGCACTATCTGGCGGATCAGATGATACTTCCGCTTTAATTGTTTGCCACGCCTGTGACTCCTCGACTCCTTGGAGTTTGCCACTGCCCCACTATTATCACAATAGAGGGTAATGGGCCTAGACATATCTAGAACAACTTCCAGGTCTATCAAGAACTTCCTGAGCTAGATTACCTCCTTAGCAGCTTCGTAAGCCGCTACGTACTCCATCTCCATAGTGGAGTCGGCGATGCATCCTTGCTTAGTGCTTCGCCACACTACAGCTCCTCCGTTAAGAGTAAAGACTGACCCTAATGTGGACTTGCAAGAGTCCTTATCACTCTGAAAAATAAGAATCCGTGTATCCTGTAAGGACCAAATCCTTAGAATCATACACGAGCATGTAGTCCCTCGTTCTCTGAAGATACTTGAGGATGTTCTTCACTACGGTCTAGCCCTGGCTTAGGTTTACTGATACTTACTGACTATGCCCACAGCGTAGCAGATGTTTGGACGAGTACAAAGCATCGCGTACATCAAACTGCCAACGACAAATGCATATGGGACTCGTCTCATCTCTTCAACCTCTTGAGGCGTCTTAGGACATATGTCCTTAGACAAAGTGACTCCATGTCTGAACGGCAATAGGCCCCCCTTAGAGTCCTGCATCGAGTACTTGAGCAACATCTTGTCAATGTATGATGCTTGAGATAGAGCTAGCACTTTGTTCTTATGATCCCGAAAGATCTGTATACCTAGAACAAATTAAGCCTCTCCCAAATATTTAATTTGGAATTGGGTCGCTAGCCAGTACTTAACTGCAGTTAGTACACCTACATCATTCTAAATAAGTAGGATATCGTCTACCTACGACACTAAGAAGACTATTGAAGCGTTGATGATATTCTTGTAGACACAAGGTTCATCAACGTTTTGGTCAAATCCATACGACTTGATCGCAGTATCAAACCATATATTTCAAGATTGAGATGCCTGTTTCAGTCCATAAATGGACCGATTCAATTTGCAAACCTTTTACTCTTGACCTTGGGCTATGAATCCCTCGGGTTGCACCATATAAATGGTCTCCTCAAGATTGCCATTCAGAAAAGCCGTCTTGACGTCCATTTATCAGATCTCAAAATTGTAATAAGCTGCAATGGACAGGAGAATGCGGATCGACTTTAACATGGCAACAGGTGAGAAAGTCTTCTCATAGTCGACTCCCTCTACCTGGGTATAACCTTTTGCCACAAGTCGAGCCTTGAAGGTCTGTACCTTTCCATCAGCACCCTGTTTTCTCTTGTAGATCCATGCCAAATCAAAAGAAGAAATTCACTCAACAGGGCTTCCAACGTTCACAACGGCAAGCAAAAATTTCCCAAAGCACTCAGGGCGTACAGTCACAACAGAAAAGTCAAACATTCACATATCCTAAGTGCAGAAATTGTGGAAAACACCATCAGGGGCAATGTCTTTGGAACTTAGGGGTGTGTTTCAACTGCGGCCAGATGGGTCACTATGCAAAGGCTTACCCAAAATTCATCAACCAAGTATCAACTGCCCAGATCACCCAGCCTACTAGTAACAAGGTTACCCAACAACAGAAAGGACGGGTGTTTGCTGTTACACGTCAAGAGGCAGAGGATCAAGATGCAATTGTTACAGGTACATTACCCATCCTCGGGTATTATGCCTTCACTTTATTTGATTCGGGCTCTAGTCATTCATTCATCTCTACAACATTTGCACAACATGCTCAATTAACATCAAAGGCCTTAGGCTACATTCTATTCATAGCTACTCTTGCCGGAGTATCTATGTTGGCCCACTCAGTAGTAGAAAACTGTGAATTGTCAGTATCAGGACATAAACTAGGAGTGACCCTTATCATCCTAGACATAAGTGATTTTGACATAATACTAGGTATGGACTGGTTAGCAGCAAACTATGCAAGCATAGATTGCCATAATAAAGAAGTGATATTCATCTTTCCAACAGGAACCAAGTTTAAGTTTAAGAGTTCTAATACATAATCAGTCCCAAGAATAATTTCAGCCTTAAAAATAAAACATTTTCTCAACCATGGGGCTTGGGCATATTTAGCAAGTGTAGTGGATTTACGAAACCAAAAGGATGAAATTAAGGTCATTCCTGTAATAAGAGAATTTGAAGATGTATTCCCAGAAGAGCTACCAGGTTTACCATCTAGTCGAGAAATAGAATTTTGTATAGATCTAATACCAGGAGCTGAATCAATATCTAAAGCACCATATAGAATGGCACCTGCGGAATTAAAAGAACTCAAAATAAAATTACAAGAATTGTTAGATAAGGGATTTATATGCCCTAGCGTGTCTCCATGGGGAGCACCTGTTTTATTTGTTAAGAAAAAGGATGGATCAATGCATTTATGTATAGATTATCGGGAGGTGAATAAGTTGACAATAAAAAATAAGTACCCACTCCCACGCATTGATGACCTATTTGACTAATTACAAGGAGCCTCAGTATTCTCCAAAATAGACTTACGATCTGGATATCATCAACTACGAATCAAGGAGTCTGATATACCCAAAACTAATTTTCAAACAAGATATGGGCATTATGAATTCGTTGTGATGCCCTTTGGATTAACGAATGCCCCAGCAGCCTTCATGGGCTTGATGAATAGAATTTTTATGGACTATCTTGATAACTTCATGATCGTATTTATAGATGATATTTTGGTTTATTCCAAGTCTGAGGCAGAACATGAAAAAATATCTTAGGGACGTCCTTTCCATATTAAGAAATGAAAAGTTGTATGCCAAATTCTCCAAGTGTGAGTTTTGGACGCGACAAGTCACCTACCTAGGGCATATTGTAAAGCAAGAAGGAATCTCAGTGGATCCTGCTAAGACTGAAACAGTTAGCAAGTGGCCTCGCCCAACAACAGTCAGCGAAGAATTTCTCAAGTATAGCATTACCCTTAACTAACCTCACCAAGAAGAATAATCCTTTTGTCTGGAATCAAGCATGTGAGCAAAGCTTCCAGGAACTAAAAGAAAAGTTGACCACGACCTCTATTCTCACTATACCTGACGGATCAGGGGGTTTAACTGTGTACAGTGACGCATCAAAGAAGGGGCTTGGTTATGTATTGATGCAACATGGAAAGGTAAAGCATATGCTTCAAGACAACTAAAACCTTATGAACAAAATTATCCCGTTCATGACTTGGAGTTCGCTTCCATAGTCTTTGCCTTAAAGATATGGAGACATTACTTATATGGGGAAAAGATCCAAATTTATATGGATCATAAAAGCCTTAAGTACTTCTTTACCCAGAAAGAGTTAAATATGAGGCAACGAAGATGGTTAGAATTAGTCAAAGACTATGACTGTGAGATCCTCTATCATCCAGAAAAAGCTAACATTGTTGCTGATGCTCTTAGTAGAAATTCAGCTCGTACAGCAGCCCTAAGTACCATCTCCAAATACATAATGGATGACCTTCAAAGAGCTGAGATCTCATTAATACCAGAAACCTTCACAACTCAAATAGCACAGTTAATTGCAAGACCTGCATTAAGGCAAAGGATAATTGATGCACAACAAATAGATAAATATCTAAACAAACAACTGCAGTCAGAGAATGAAGAAACCAGTCAATTCTCTACAGCCCCAGACTCTGCACTCCTCCATCATGGACATCTATGTGTACCAGATGATGAAGAAATCAAGAAAGAACTATTGAAGGAAGCTCATGAATCCTGCTTTTCAATACATCCTAGGAGTACCAAAATGTATCGAGACTTGAAAGCACATTACTGGTGGTGTAACATGAAAAAGGATATAGCCGACTATGTAAGTAAATGTTTGGTTTGTCAACAGGTGAAAGCTCTGCGGCAACAACCACAAGGACTCCTCCAGCCTCTAAATGTTCCAGAATGGAAATGGGAGCATATTTCTATGGACTTCATCTCAGGACTCTCGAGAACTGTTAAAGGCCACAACATGATTTGGGTGATTGTAGATCAACTCACAAAATCGGCCCACTTCCTACCATGCAATACTACTCACACTACGAAAGCACTAGCTCAAATGTACTTAAAAGAGGTCATTCGGTTACATGGAATCCCAGTATCAATTGTTTCAGATCGAGACCCTCGTTTCGTCTCCAAGTTCTGGAAAAGTTTGCAGAAAGCAATGGACACACAACTAAATTTCAGCACAGCCTTCTATCCACAAACTGATGGCCAAACAGAACGAGTTAATCAAATCCTAGAAGACATGTTGAGGGCATATGCTTTGGATTTTACTGGAGCATGGGATTCGCAGATACATCTTATAGAATTTGCTTATAATAATAGTTATCAGGCGACAATTGGTATGGCTACCTTCGAAGCCTTATACGGAAAGAAATGCAGATCCCCTGTACACTAGGATGAAGTCGGGGAGCGAACACTACTAGAACCTGAATTGGTGCAGTAAACATTAGAGTCAATTAAGCTAATTCGGGAAAGAATGCAAACAACTCAAAGTAGACAGAAGAGTTATGCTGATAACCGTCGAAAAGAGTTGGAATTCAAAGTAGGAGATCACGTATTTCTAAAGGTAGCACCAATGAAAGGCATTATGCGTTTCGAACGAAAAGGCAAACTTAGCCCCCGCTTTATTGGACCCTTCGAAATATTAGAACGTATTGGCCAAGTAGCTTATCGATTAGCATTACCACCTACCCTTTCTACAATACATAATGTCTTTCATGTATCGATGCTTCGAAAATTCGTGTTTGACACATCACATGTAGTAAATTATGAACCTCTGCAAATAAGTGAAAACTTGGAATATGTAGAGACTCTAGTTTGCATCCTAACAAGAGAAAAGAAGTCACTTCGTAATTGGGAAATAAGTTTAGTGAAGGTTCTTTGGAGAAATCAGTAAGTAGAAGAAGCTACATGGGAACGAGAAGAAGAGATGAAAGTCAAATACCCTTATCTATTTAAGAACCAAAAAACTTTCGAGGACGAAAGTTCTTAAGGGGGGAAGAATGTAACAACCCAAATTTGTACGCATACACTACAAAAAATTAAATGTCAAATGTTAAGCAGGACGAAATTTTATTTAAAGGGGTGGTAAATTTAATACCCTAACCCGAATTTAGAAAGCATGAAAATAAATAAAATATATAATTAAGAAGGAAAAATATATAAACTTAATAGGAAAATCAGGTGGAAATTTAGAATTGGAAAAAAAATAAGAAATTTATTAATTATCCAAAAATAATGAATAAGGGGCAGAATCAGGGAGGATTAATTAGAAGTTGGACGCTTGCTAATTCAAGAGACAAAGGGCAGTAGATAACTTTTTGTTTGGGCACTGCTCATTGGAAGAATTGAAAGTGAATTAATTGCCCACATACTCTTAAAATTTGAAATAGTTAAAAAGGGGAAGTGGAATCCACAAGCAGTGAAGGCAACCCACGCATGAAAACTAGCGAGATTAGAGAGAAAAATTGAGAGAGCGAGATTCTCAGTGAGAGAGTGAGAGCGAGAGAGCCAAACCAGCGAGAGCGAGAGTCACAAGAGTCAAACCAGCGATAAAGCTGGAGAGAGCGAGATTCTGAGAACAAAGAGAGCGAGATTTGGACAGAAGCGTGGATTATGCGTTGAATTTGGCCACAATCTTATAGATTATACATGGAGAACCCTAAAATGGAATACAAACAAAGGTGGATGACGTAAGGGCAAACGTTAGCCAAAATTAGGTGTCTTATTAAGAGAAATTTTAAACCTAAGTAATTTTAAAGAAGCCATGTGTAGGATGAGTTGTCACACAGAGAAGAGCTGAAAACGGCTATAAATAGGAGGCTTTAGGCTGGAAGTTAAACGGATTCTCAAACAAAACTCAGTAGTAAAAATCGTGTGAAAAGGGTGAAGTAATTCTATTAGTTAGAAGGAGGAAATGCAAGGGAAGTGCTGCCTAAATTTCCTTCTGATTTAAGAGGGAAAGCTCTACTGATTAAACCATAAGGAATAATAAGGAATAACTAAGATCGCAGTCAAGGTAAGTAGTTTATCTCACCCTCTCTTTAAGTGTTTCATGGTAGTATACCTTTAATATGTTGCATAATTATGTTATTGTTATGTTGCATTACATGTTTAAAATATGTTTATTGACAAGGAACCTCATGCATTATGCTTGTTCACAACGATGAAATAAGATTAAATTTTAATTAGATAAAGGTTATGCTTCTAGGGCTAGCAGGGCATGTATGGTTGCACCCCTCTAGACCCAATTCTATGTCAAGTTTATGCTAGGGACTAACAGGGTATGTATGGTTGCACCCCTCTAGTCCAATCTTACGTTTATGTTAATGGTTGATGTTGGATGTGACTCTGGCCCTACTGACTGCATGACCCGCTAATCATCAGATGGGTTAGTTTCTGCCTAAGTCCTCATCTTCCGATCAGGGCATAACCGACCACCACATGTTATTATATGTTTTTGGTCCCAATCATATGTTTTCAGGACATGTTGCATGTGATCGTGCATTTGGTCACTACCTTGTGTGAGAACTACTTACTGGCTATATTATATACTCATTCTATTTTTACAGACTTTGTAGGTAAGGACACAACGTAGGTGGCAGAACTGGACGTCGCTCAAATGGCCAACCATCAAACTCACTATTATAGGCATATGCATTTTTTTATCACTACGCTGATGTTTTATGGGTCCTGGTGTTTTGTAAAATAAACTTTTTATATAGTTTTCTACTTAATTAATAAAATCTTAGATATGTTCTTTTGAGATTTTTACCAAAACTCATCTCATAATAGAAAAGTCTAAGTATGCATGTCGTAGCGGTCGGACCATAATATGTAAGAATCCGGTCGTTACAGTGCGTTATTAACGATCGTTTATTCAGTTACTAAGTGATGAAGCTTACTGACCTAAACAATCGTCTAATGTGCGCGTTAAACGATATGCAAGCATCTAATTATCTACACGACGCGATACTCAGCGATCGCGTACCTGAGTGTCAAAACGATACGATCAACTCTTGATCACATACCTCATCGTTTAATCGATGCATTCATCAGCAATTGCGTACTCCATCGTCTTTACGATGTGATCAACAGCGATCGCCTCCTTTCTTGAAGAACCGCAACGCTTGCCCAGAACTTCTTCGACGAATGACTCAAAACTTCAAACAAACATTGAATACAAACTCGATGACGATTATTAATGCCCAAAACGCAGGGGCCTTTACAAACAACCACAAATGTAATAGGATCTAAATCAAACCGAGGCTAATCAACCCCAAAACATCCATTAATCCGCACATCCACAGCAAATTTAACCATTAAACAGTGTAGAAATGCACCCACCAAGAACGTAATTGTCATTTCGTTGCAACAGATGAAATCAGAGTATCAGAACCTTGCTCTAATACCAATTGAAGGATCTCTTACCGAAGAGTTTCATGAGCACGTTCGGATTGCTCCGATTCATACGTACAGTTATGCAAACAAATATTAATTAACGACATGCTATGAACAAAAAAATAACAAGGGAATGAGTTGCCATACCAATTGAAGATAGACTTCAAACTTCGAAACTCAATGCAGCAGAACCCTCCACGCGATCTACCAACGCCTAGCAATAGTGTCAACGATAGTAGCATGAACAACCGCATAAACACGAACGTTGCAGGGACGACACCACCAGAAAAGAGCCTTAGTTATTCTCGGCGTGAGAACCCAAAGCATGGTATTTGGTGATTTTGGTAGAGGAAGGAGGAAGCACAAATCGTGTAGGCGATAATCAAGTGGGAGGGAAAAAGCGCTATCACATAACAAAATGCTTATCGTTTAGGAGAAGCTACACGATCGTGTAGGTTTTATTGAATGATCGTTTAGGAAATGGTATACAATTGTTTAGCAAAAACTGCACACACTACAATCATTTAGAGAAACTATGCGATCGTGTAAGAACTAGTGTGCGATCGCTTAGGCGCGAGGAGGACGATCGTTTAGACGGAGAGTGCTATCGTATAGGCTCTCAAAATGCTTAAGCGATCGTTTTCTATTCTACCAATGCGCGCTTCACTTTTTCTTTTGGATAACCGACGATGAACTATTCAAAAAATTAAACAATTTCATTTTTATTTCATCAGTTACAATAACCGACTCATTCCCACTAACCCACGTCCAAACGTGATTTTTAGGTTAATTATCATATAATTAACTAACTAAAATATTAATAAATATAATCATATTATATTTTTATCCTATAGTTTGATATCACATATCTACTATAGTATTTTCTCCTCTACTTGATATAAATCACATTTATATCTAATTTCCTCCAAAATAATATATCTCATACATTTAGCCAATTATATCATATATAATTAACCAGTCAAATTATATCATATATAATCGAACATCTTCTTGTCAATTTGAACATTTCAAATTAACCTAAACACCGGTTCTCTACTTTATCTAAGCTACCTAGGGGACCTAATGGACCTGTGGCTCAAAGCTCTAATGGTCCGTGAATAGCTGACTAAACTCTTTAGCCACGAGATCCACCATCCGTTAACTGTCAAGCATTCCACTAAAGACCAATAGCTGAACTCTTCTTACCATAGATATATTTCTGTGTCCATCGGATATAACTAATCATGAGTACGATGACCCTTACCAGATGCTCGTAAGTACAGTTGGACCAAATTACCGTTTTTCCCCTGTAGTTACATCTCACTCCTTAAGTACCACTGATTCCTCTAATGAACAATACAACATAGTCCAACTATGTGTGAATATCTCTCGGACCAAGGGAAGGTGTGTGGCGCCATATCGTTCAAGCCCCGAAATCAGCCCTTAAGGGAGCTATCTATCAACTTAGCCCTACCTCAAGGAAGAAGTGAATTCCATCTTATGTAGCTGAGTTCCCAGCTCCCAAATCAGACGAATCCCCAAAATGGTAGGTTTGAATCGGCGACTTGGGCACTCCACCCATACAAATCAAAAGACTGCTCTCAATGGGAGGAGTTCCCAACTCACTCAGAATTGAGGTCATGTTACCTATGGTCATCCTAGTAAAGTGAAGTATCTATCATGAACGACGTTATATAATGAGACGTTAACTCTTCATGGTCTGGTCTTTTACAAACTCTTTGTATAGGATGCCCTCGCTCACATGTCTACAACACGAATGATCAGGATCAAATCATCTGTGACAAGTCACAACACTTGTGACCATTCCACAAAGCGAGCTGCATCCGTAGCGTTACCAGGATAAGGTTTCCCTCCTATATCCATATACTACAAATCATTTTGATTATCACTCAAGACATGATCCACTTGTATGTCACCATATACATGTTTGAGTCACATATAGATAACCAGGGATTTTGTGTTTATTGGTTTGTGGTAAAGCAAATAAAACAAGAAAATGAGCAAAAATACAAGACGTGAAGTAAATATCATATATTAACAACACAAATGTTCGTACAAGCTATTTTCAAACTACAGGACACGAGACTTTAGGGCATCAACCCCAACAAGAGTGACTTATTTCTTGGTCCGGTCTTATACAAACTCTTTGCATAAGACGCCTCCACTTGTATGTCTCCACATGAACGATTTGGGATCACATCGTTTGTACTAAATACAAAGTATGTTGCATCCGATAATGTTTCCAAAATAAGGTACCCAATCTTATCCGTATACTATAGACCGTTTTGGCTATCTACTCGAACTTGATCCATTCTTATATCTCCACATAAAGTCTAAGTACTCATGTAATAGCCATGGGTTTTAGTTTATTGGATTTAGTTATTTTCTAAAACGAAATGAGCATTTCATACATTTAATAACAATTTTATTGAATAAAACTTCAATAACATCTATATTGATTAACAAAATTAGTTTATTGTTTACAAACCACGAGTTTTAAGACATAAAACCCAACACATACTTGTGGAGACATGTGAGCGGTGATATCTTATACAAAAGAGTTTATATAAAGACCGGACCACGAAATGCTAAGTTTCTCTTTATAACGTCGTTGCTAGAAGAGATTTACATTTCACTAGGATGACCATAGGTGACTTGACCTTAATCTTGAGTGAGTTTTGAACTCCTACTTATAAGGGCGATCATTTAATTTGTATGGGTGAGAGTGGTCAGATTCGTCGACTCAATAAGCCTACCATTTTAGGGATTCATCTGATTAGGGAGCTGGGAACACGGCTACATAAGAAGAAATTCACTCTTTTCCTATAGTTATGTTAAGAAGATAAATTGCTCCTTTAAGGGCTGATTCCAGGGTATGAACATTGAGGTGCCTCACCTTCTCCTAATCCGAGAGGGGTTTAGTCATAGTTGGACTATGACTAATTGTTCATTAAAGGGATTAGTGGTACTTAAGGAGTTAGATGTTACTACAGGGGTAAAATGGTAATTTGATTCAACTATACTTACGAGTAGTTAGATGAAAAACTCTAACTTCGGTCGTCCTCGGCAACAGTGTCAAAAACTTGATGACGGTAAATTAGCTATCAATTACTTGAAGACTAAAATTACATGAACGCATTATGCGATGCATGTCTTAAAGTATGCATTGATTATCATGCATCGTTGGTCATATGTTAGAACGAACTATGCGTTAACGAATGTATGCAATGACCATGCATTTCTGTCACAAGTTTTCTTGTGCTCACGCCAAGTATAACGCGAATGCAAGTTCCTCGAGTGATCCGAGGTTGAACTCCGGGACTTGTAGCTAGACGTATGCGATAATGTGCATGGGCGGTTGAATAAAAGAATGATGGAGGGGTTTTTATGTTAACACTACTCCTACTCCTAACTAATAGACAAAACAATGAGAATATGAATGAGAGGTAGAGACACGACAACCGTCGACGAGTAGTAAATGCATGGAAAATAGATAAAATGTGAGGATGTCTTCATCGCAACCCTAAGCTTGACCGCAAGGACAACCTCAGCCAATGCAAGCTATGCGATCATGCTACACACACTTGAGCCTAATTCTAGGACGCATGTAATGTATATGCGATAATGTCGAGAAGCCTATGCCTAAACATCTATAACCCGCTCATGTGCTCTCGCCGCATGAGCGTATAGCCGCATACCACCGTATTCTACTTCTTGATGCATCCAATATCCTATCTATAGGGTGCATACGCTGTGTAATAGAAAACGGAGCTTATCTCTAAGTTCCTTATTCTTGCTTATGCATTCCAATCCGCTCTCTTGAGTCTTAGATTTGGTTTTTAGACTACTTTCTCAAGTATGCCTAAATGATGAGTGATGCACTCATAAGACAAGGTAATCACATAAACTTGGCTGACGTAAGATTATTCTTATCTCTAGTGAATACTTGCTTACATTGCTTAATGCGACCAACCACTTACCCTTCCGGGCAGTTAGTTGTTGTTGACTTTACTCATAGACAAGTGTTGTGTCTACCTATAGACAGGCGTTGCTATAGCTTCACACTAAGCAAATAAGGTTTTCTCACACACTCCCGCAATGCACACCTCTCGGTGGTTTGCTACATATTTCATATCTCTAATCCACATGACTAAGTATGCGATACTCTAGCAATCTCACTAAGTGATGCAAAGAAATTTAAGGATACTAAGTAAAGAATATGGAGATGGAATCGAAGGAAACACAGAAATGCATTGAACACATAATGTATTAATTCCTTAATCCCAAAATGTTATACAATATAATATAAGAAAATAAGAGAAAATGAAATGACCAACTAGAAGCAATATCTTGCTTCCAGCAGATGTGTGTCAAGGCTGTCGGTGGTGCCATAGAAGGGCAGTGGAGCTGACTTTCTCGAGATCTAAATCCGGTCGAAGGCTCTGGTCGTCACTCGGAATGGAGGAAGGAGATGAAGAACTCTCAAGCTTTCTTCTCACGCATTTGTCTAGATCATAAGGATCCGTCCTAAGGTGAACCTCAGGCGAAAACCTTGGATGATTTGAACTTCTACTCATCGCCTTCTTTATATAGAGCTTGGATCGCCGACAGCATTAATGGACTGCTCTGATTCTGACATTCGCAGTGCGTTAGTCCTTTCTGAATCTCTGCTGCTAACAGCATGGTAGGTGAGATGTCAACATCCTCTTTTGATTTTTCCAAGAGATGTGTTGATGCGTTCATTCCACCAACCTTGCGTTGATCCCTCTATTATGCGTTATCGTGTAGCCGCAATCGTGTAGTGACCGCATTCGTTTAATACCGCAACTTCTATACGATGACCGCAATCGTTTAATACCGCAACTTTAAGTGTTGCCCCCGGTGGTTTTTCCCTCTGTTGACTAGAGGTATTCAAAAAACTCGATGACCCGAAAAAACCGATCAACCCAACCTAATCCATACGATTTGGGTTGGGTTCAAATAAATGAAAATTTTATGGGTTGGGTTGATTCATGGGTTCACCTAATATAATCCAAACCAACCCGAATTTATTATTAACTTTAAAAAATAAATTTTTACTACTTATAACACAATTATTTATACATATATTGATTTTAATTTTATTTAATTCCAATATTTTTTGAATAATTTATTCTTCAACAACTTTTAAAGATAGTTTATTTATACCTTAGAAAGAAATTTTTCACTATATAAATTGAAATTGAGTTGTTAACCTTAATTCAATATATGAAAATAATTAAATTAGATTTTTACATATTACATTTTGCTTCTTTTTAGAACAAAATTTTAAATAAATTATCCGATTAACCCGAACCAACTCAAATATTTCATGGTTGGGTTGGGTTCATTTTTTAATAAGGGTTATTTGGGTTGAAAATTTGAGTTGGATCTAAAAAGTCTTTCAACCCAACACAATTCAACCCATGAACACCCCTACTACTGACTTGGTCAAACGCTCGCCCGAGGTCAGTCGCGCTGCTCTTCCACCAACCGTTGTGGGTTTGTCGTCACTGCTGTCATCCGTCAGCCGTCGTCGACCGTCTCTCACTCTCGTAGATCACACTGTCGCACGTCTGTCACGTTGTGCCACGTTATTCCGTGTCATCCAGCCGTTTTTTCCTTCTCCGTTTCAGATCAGGTCACATTATTGGGGTTCCAGCACCGCCACACATGTCCCTATTTTGTCGTGCAGTTTCCAGTCACCCAAATCTTGAGATTTGGGTGAGTCTTGGTGTATTTTTTGTGGTCTTGAAAACTATTAGCGGCCATTTGGTTGGAGGGAAAAGAGGGTGGGAATGGGAATGGGTTTACAAAGCCCATGTTTGGTTGGTGGGATTTGTTTATTTATCTTGGAAAAGGTAATTCCTAGGCATTTTTTTACCCACGCAAATGAAGGAATTGCATACCTATTGAGAAGTGTGGGTTTTCATTTCTTCTTCCGCTTCCTACCACGATTTTCCTTCCTTCCAACTGTGAAATCGTATAACATTTTGTTACTCAGCGATCGTGTAACATTTGGTAAGCGATCGTGTAGCATTTGGTAGCCGATCGTATAACATTTTATTACTCAGTGATCGTGTAGCATTTAGTAAGCGATCGTGTAGCATTTGGTAAGCGATCATATAACATTTGGTAGGCGATCGTATAGCATTGGGTAGGCGATCGTATAGCATTTTGTTACTCAACGATCGTATAACATTTAGTAAGCGATTGTGTAGTATTTGGTAAGCGATCGTGTAACATTTGGTAGGCGATCATATAGCATTGGGTAGGCGATCGTATAGCATTTTGTTACTCAGCGATCGTGTAGCATTTGGTAAGCGACCGTATAGCATTTGGTAAGCTATCGTATAGCATTTAGTAGGCGATCGTATAGCATTGGGTAGGCGATCGTATAGCATTTTGTTACTCAGCGATCGTGTAGCAGAGTTAAGCGATCATGTAGCCGAGCTCAGCGATCGTGTAGCCAAGCTCAGCGATCGTGTAGCATTTGGTAAGTGATCATATAACATTTGGTAGCCGATCGTATAGCATTGAGTAGTCGACCGTATAGCGTTTTATTACTTAGCGATCATGTAAATAATTTAAGCGATCGTATAGTATTTTGTAAATGATCGTGTAGCGGAGCTCAATGATCGTGTAGATAATTTAAGTGATCGTATTGTTACAGAATCGACAATTAAGAACACAAAAAAAGGAAACGTAGAGATAGAGAAGATCGACACACAGATATACGTGGTTCACTAACAGTGTGTTAGCTACGTCCATGGGCAGAGGGAGTACAGTATTATTAGAGAGAATATTTTTAGAAAATTACATCATAACGGCGCCTCTAGGATTAGAGAGTTTATATAGCGCACTACTCTAAACCCTAGGGTCATAATCGTAAATAAGTACAAATAAATAAATATGCTGAATACGAATTCTGAATAGGTCAACGAGACCCCATACTTGGTTTTTTGAAACGCCAACAAACAGATTCAAGACATTTCATCAAATGCTTGATAGGGATAAGACCCTCAAACTATCTCCACAATGATATGATATTGTCTACTTTGGGCATAAACCCTCATGGACTTATTTTCACAATCTCAATTTTTTTTAATTCTCACATACTATTCCCAGACATTGTTTTCCCATGCACAACCAAACAAAGTCATCCTTGATTTTCAGTAATTTTATTCCCAGATATATAATTCCTAGACATCTTTAATTCTTGGACATTGAGAAAACCTCAATCCAAACGACCCCTTAAGGATTGGGTTAAAAATTCGATTATCTATCGGTGTTGAAGGGAAAATTAACCTACTGTCCAGCAGATTCGGGATCTATTTAGATAATATTTGGGTAAGTTAATTGGAGATTTTTTTATATTAATTACGGTGATTTTATTAAGACCTAATGTTGGAATTTAAAATTAGCTAATAAAGATTCCATTTGATATATTTTCAAATCAAATTATATTTGAAATTGAATAGAACAACTTTTTTTTAATAAATATATCAAAACAATATACATATAATTTAAAAAATATGAAAAAACATAAAAAAATTTAAAAAGCAAAAAAAAAAAAAAAAAAAAAAAAAAACCGTGAAACCAAACCTGTCACATCCCAATTTTTTTTGTATGATTTAGTTTCTGTTATTTGTATTATTTGAGAATTATTTTGAATTTTGGAGATTAAATTAAATTATTGTAAAAGGATAATTCAATTTTAATTTTTACTTAGAGATGAATTTTTAGAATTTATAATTGATCTGCAGAAAAGATGATTGACACAAATGGAGGGCTAGCATTGTGGGATCAGTTTAAAGAGCATTTTTATGAAAAATATTTCTCTGCCAACACTCGATATAATAAGCAAGTTGAATTCCTGAATCTAAAGCAAGGGATTGGTAGCCAGTGGAGAAGTATGAGCAAGAATTTGACAAGTTGTCCCATTTTGCTCCTAAATTGGTAGCCACAAAGGTGGCAAGGACGAAAGGGTTCGTTCAGGATTTGAGGAGCAGACTACGAGTTATGGTTCATGCTCTTGACCTCAAAACCTATGTCGCGGCACTGTAGGTAGCCGTGAGGATCAATACTCATTCCCAAAAGGGGATGAGTATAGGAAGTTGTTGGGAATAGAATCCATGAGTCAAAAAAGGAAATCAAATCGGGTGGGTGAAAATTCTCAGCATAAGCGCCAAAGTTTTGATAGACTAGTACAAGTTCTTGTGGGAAGCATCATTAGGCGCATTGTTTGGCTGGTACAGGAAATTGCTACTAATGTGGTTAGAGTGGGCATATGTTTGATAGGTGCCTTGAAAGAAATAACAAAGGTGGCAGGGATCAGGGACTACTGAGAGGCAAGAATAACGAGGACGAGACATACTATGACTCGACACGAGGCCAAGAGGTTTGATCCTATGGAGAAAGGTATATTTTTCATTCTAGGAACGTATACTATGGTGATGTTTATGATTATGTTTCCGTGTGTTCATTCGTGCTCTTAGTTTGCAAAGTATGCTAAGTTAGTATGAAAGATCATGTTTGCTCAGCTTTCCTTATACAAAGTTATTTTATGGTACATGAAAGGAATAGGGCACGATAGGTTTGTTGGCGTAATGAATGCTAGCTATAACCTTGGTAGTTTTTGACAGGTAAAGTTTAATGTTATTTAGTCATAGATTGGATGGTTGAGAACAACATTAGTAAAAATTGTTTCTATAAGGAGAGTGACTTAGCTATATTGTAAAGACAAGTTCTACACATGAAAGGGCCAAAACTGAAGCTAGTATCAGATATAAGAACAAGAATGAGTATCAACCAAGGTATAAAGGGCCTGGTGAACATGATTAATGCGAATGCACTAAAGTCACATGGTTGTTAGTGTTGGTTGATTAGGGATATGTTAAACCATTTAACTTATGACTTGGAATTGGTTTTTACTTTAGAGATTTGGAGATGTTACTTATGTATTGAAAATTATAGATCTTTACGTACTTATGAAAGTTTCTTAAGGGGGGAGGAATGTAATATTCCAAATTTTTATGTAATGTAATTTTGGTTATTCGCATTATTTGAGTACTATTTTGAATTTTGGGGGTTAAATTGAATAATATTAAAAGGATAATTCAATTTTAACCTCCAAAATTCAAAATAATTTTCAAATAATACAAATAATCGAAATTAAATTACATAAAAAAATTGGGATGTCACAGAACCAAACCGAACTGCTTATAATCTAGAAAATATGAAAAACATAAAAGAATTAAAAAAAAAACTTGAAACCGAACCGAACATGTAGTTCGGTTTGGTTTCAAAAAGTACACTTTTTAAAATTTGTGACTAGGTTTGATTTGAGCCTCAAATCAAACCAAACCGAACCGTGACACCCCTAATGTACATCCCCTATGTATGTTTCGATGTCCTTATGGGTTCGTCACCTATGTTTATGTTATTATGACGCTACCGAATTACTTCTTATGAAAGCGTGCCTTTGGGTTTGCCCTTTATGCCTATGCCTATATCTATGTTCAGAATGTACACCTTTGTCTTGATAGGGAAACTAACATATGCATCTAGTGGATCCAGTAGCAGGTCACTTATACTCACTCTTTTATCTACATCATTTCTAGGTAAAGACAAGAAGAATTTGTGATCGAGCCATTGGGACTTGTCAAACGCTTTTGCCTATGTTTTATTTTTCTCATGTTTTCATGTTATGATTCATAAGTTAAACATTTAAATTCTTGAGTGATTTATTCACATATTTATTTATTTTGTTTTCCAATTGGATTTAGGAGTACCCCGAATGGTGAAATTATTTTCTTTGTGATTTATTATTAGAAATTCATTTTATGAAACTTTGTTGTATTTAGACAAATTTTGCGAAAAAGTCATTTTGAGTTTTGTGCATACATGTAGTAACAGTCCTTTACCTATCTTAGTGAGTCAGATCATTACAAGAGTACTAAAAATAATCTACATATATAAGAGATTGTATTAAATTTGAAAATTATTTTTTTACGATAAAATTAAATTGTTTTAAGATTGAAAATATGGAACTAAGGCCACGTTTACCTCGGATGAAAAGTTATTCGTCAATGGTAATGTAAAAAGTGAGCCTAGTTCATTACTTTTGTTATTGTATACATGTGTTTCGTATTTCTAGTGTGTTGTAGGATCCATCTCGAAATTTGTAATCAAATTGTGCAATCTAATTGAGGAATGAAGAGTGTTCAATTTGATTGTAGTTGAAAATTATGTGGATGCTACTACTTTGACTGTCACAGTTATCGTTTTATTTATTGTTACCTTTACTGTTATCGTCAGGGTCAAGGAGTAACCGTAATGATAAAGGTAACAGTAAAATGTGATAAATTCATAATTTTATGTAAACACGATCAAAATCAATTTAATTATATTTGCAATTTAGGTTTATTACGATTCATCTATCAATAAAATCTTATTCGGATTATACCAATTTTCATTATAATTTGATAAACATGACCTAAATCATCTTCATCTAAATTCTATGAACTAGATTGTTGTTTGGAAACTTTTTTTTTTTAAACAAAAAAATAATAAGAAATAAACACATGAAAGTTAGTTCACAAGTAAAATAAATCACATTTAAATTAGTCAAACCTTAGTTTTTAAACCATTGTCCAAAAGAGGGAGAAAATCATGTTACACGTTATTTCACATGTTTCATGTCTTTTAATTGTGGCTAATTGTACCAAATAGTTTCTCACCTTGTTAGAATTTTCTTATTCACTGTTTAGTTTTTTAAAACTCCCAATTTGACTCTATAAAAAACTCAATTATATCCTTTTGAAAAGACTCAAAAAGAGTTGAATTTTGTAAACTAAATAGCAATATCATAAATTATTCTTTATTAACATATTTAAACATGCGAGTATACATTTTGGATCGTAAACATGATGTAGTTCAATTCTCACTCGACGTATTGTAAAAAAAAAACCTATCTAAATATATAACATACAAAAAAGTGAATTTAATTAATTAGCCATTTAATTTATCAAATTTTATTGATAAGTAGATTGAGTTTGAAGTATCAAGTAGCATTCAAATAAAAAGATAAAAAAAGCATCAAAACTTCTTCTCTCTCTCTCTCTCTTTTGTCTAGGTTGTACTATATTCAAATTGATTTTAAAAACGTTTAGAATATTGAATTGGTTATTATAATTAGTAGATTATAATAGTCAATGAGTTATAATAATTAATGTTTAAGGTACAAAATAATATTTTAGTTTGAGTTATAATAATTTGTGTTTGGGTATAAACTATTTTTGTTTAGGTAGGAAATAGTAAACAAAATAAAATATGAGTGACAAATGGACCTTTAATATTAATATTATTGTTTTCAAAACTTATTAAAGAAATATTGTTGTTTTGAAACTTATTAAAGAAATATTGTTGTTTTGGGAATTCGAGGCTAGAGGTCGAACGTTGAGAACTCGACGAACAAAAAAAAAACTTGGAAACAATACATAAGCCGAAACTTCAACCCTCGACAAGGAAAATCTCGCGAATCTCGCTTAGGTTGTCGAAGGTTGAAGTTTCGACACATATCCACCCTCGAGATTGCAGGTTTATTATTTTTCTTTTTCCCTCATAGAGGAAATAAAGTAATGAGATGGTATACTATATGTATCTGTGTACTCGAGCTGCTTCTAACAACCTATGCATTTTGTTATCATTTCGAATTAGACGAAGGCTTGTAGGATTGACGTGAGGGGGTGGGGATGACTATATTACTGGGAGCGAACTCCAGGCGAATATGAAGCGCATGGATACAAGTTATGCCTTGGAATGAAAGACAATTCCGAATTAGTTTTGTCTACGAACAAAAAAGTAGATCCATAATCAAAAAAGTGTTTGTGATTGTTCCAGAAGAAATGAAAGCTAGTAATCATTAATGGAAAAATAACAACAATAACAGAGAGAGTGAGGTATTGAGATCGAGAGCGAGGGCTTAGGAGATGGCGATTCTGAGAGAGCGAGATCTTAGGAGAGAGGAGAGTGAGAGAGCAAGATCTTAGGAGAGAGCGAGATTGAGAGAGCAAGATCTTAGGAGAGAGCGAGAGTTTTCACTTTATTTGAACTTTTCATAGAAATATATATAAAAGAAGAGAAAAAAGAGCTAATAATCATACTATAATTGAATAATCACTAAACTATAATTGAATATATCATATTATTATACTATAATTGAATAATCATTAGACAATAAATTGAATATATTAGATTATTATACTATAATTGAATAATCAGTAGACAACAAATTGAATATATTAGATTATTATACTATAATTGAATAATCATTAGACAATAAATTGAATATATTGAATTTATTAGATTATTATACTATAAATTGAATATATTAAATTATTATAATGTAAAACTTTATTGATTACAAAAAAAAAATTGAATATACAGTAGATTATTATAAAAAAATTTGAATATACGATAAATTATAATAAAAAATTGAATATATAATAAAAAAAAATTATTTATTATTCAATCCCTAACTATCTAGAGCCCGTCTTAGTAACGAAGGACACTTCCTTCGATTATGTCCTAACTGGTTACAAAATCTACATCCTTGTCGAGTAGCTGGTTCTGTCCAATCCATCTCGTTGTGATAACGTGAACTTTTCGGGTGTTAGTTTATGTTTATCGTGTCGGGTGTCAGTTTCAAATTCAAAAGTTCAACAAAGCAATTGAAGATATCAAATGAATAAATCAGAGCTGTCTAAGTTTTTTTGACAACATTAGTTTAGAGCAATGGACTTGCACATGATGGAGGATTCAGATATGGGTGGATGACGACAAATCTATCAGAGTGCATAAATGGAGTCCTCAAAGGAGCTCGAATGTTGCCTATAAATGCTCTTGCTCAGATAATATTCTTCAAATGCGTGAACTATTTCGAGAAAAGAAGAGCAGAAATAAGGGATGCATTGGAGCGTCAAGATAAACCCAAGACCTGTTGATCCCGATGTTTTGTACGACCAGTCCATTCATCGATCATATGTTGTATGGTGAGATCGTACTACTGGAGAAATATCTTGCAGACGTCAAGAGGCAGGATTTATTCAGTTGGACTGGCATCTGATCACAGCCTTGGTCGAGAGATGGAGGCCCGAGACGCATACATTCCATATGTCTGTTGGAGAGTGCACTATCACTCTACAAGACATAGAAGTGTTGTTGGGGTTACCTGTTGACGGTGAGCCGATCACCGGAGTGATGTACGATGACTAGTTAGAAGTTTGTCAACTATACCTCAGTTGGAGCATGCTTGGCATGGTTGTATAGACAACTATGCAAAGCAACAAGACCTGAGGTTCGAGAGATAGCTGGGCCTTTCATACTTTTGCAACTATGGGCTTGGGAGCGATTTCCAACAATGGCTCCACAGCTACATCATGTTAATAATGCTCAGTTAGTTGGACAAGCCTACGGTTCTCGGTACGTTGTTTTAATTCAATTTAATTTTTATATCACTGATCTAGTTAATTTAAATTCTAAATTATCAATCTAAAAATTTAGGTGGAGTGACAAAATTTGTGTGACTAGGACAGCCACACATGTAGTCAACCAGTATTGATACATGTTTGATCTGCTTCAACCTGAACATGTATATTACACTAAACCTAATTGATTATTTTATTCACATTTTTATTGTATTTGTCTTTAATATTCTCTAATATAATATTTTGTGTTTCAGGTTATTTGGGAGCCATACAAAATTATTGTGCATACTTTGCCTAATTTTTGTACGAATGGTCAAAATATATGGCGGATGATGAGTCCTCTCATATGTTTTCACATTGGTGAGTGGCATCTTCCTGACAGGGTGATGAGACAATTCGGTTTTCAGCAGGATATCCCATCGCCTTGTAATACTGAACCCGTACTGCATGATATTGACCTAAGGACTGGAGATTGGTCCGAAAAAGTTGCACATTTGGTAGTGCGATAGCACTATCGTGCAAGGTTTATTGCAGTGAGGGTTTCTCTTGAACAGTTTGACACAGATGTCACTCTAGAATATATTCATTGGTATAATAATATCACAAGACGCTACGTCACTCGTCCGGGAGCAGCTATGGGTCATCTAGTAAATGAATGAATATTATCTAATTTTTTTTAATTTAAATTTATTTTAAATATTGTCTAATTGTTTTATAATTCACAGAGATCGAACAATAGTAGACTCCGTGAGGTTGCGAATGATCCGAACCAGGTTCTTGCTATATGTAGTACAACCAAAGCTATATGGAGGAAATTCATTATATGTACGATATACCTATTGTTCCTCCACCAGCTCTTAGACATAAAGGACCTGTTCGGGAAGAGGATGAGTTTGATGAGGTTGCACATAATGTGGAAGAGTTGCCTCCTATGACGCAAACGCAGAATCAAACTGATTATGTTAGTTCGATGATGATGATGCCAGCATTTGGTTCAGGACATTATGACTCAGAGGCTGGTCCTTCGTCTTCATACGTGCATGGACATGGTCAGGGTCGTGGAGAGCATAATGAATATTTATATTATGAAGTGCCTGCAGAGGTACCAGATCAACATCAAGAAGAACCCGAGCAACCTCAAGTTCGAAGTCGACGACGACAACCAGCTCGAAATCGATGACGTCTGCCTTGCGGGACACATTGATTTTTGTAATTATTTTTATATAAATGAGATATTTAATTTACATTTTTTTTATTTTTATGAGTTATTATTTTTTTAATTTATTCTTTTTAGAGTTTAAATAAAATAATAATAAAATAATAAATATTTTTAGAATTTTTTTTATAAAATGGAAAATTAAAAAAAAAGAAGAAGAAAGGATTAGAAAGAAGAAGGTGGAATGTGTAATAATTAAAAAGGAAAAAAAAGGAAATTTGTACGGTATTCTCGCTCTCTCAAACTCTCGCTGTCTCCATTAATGATTACTAGCTTTCATTTCTTCTGGAACAATCACAAACACTTTTTTGATTATGGATCTACTTTTTTGTTCGTAGACAAAGCTAATTCGGAATTGTCTTTCATTCCAAGGTATAACTTGTATCCATGCGCTTACTGGAGTTCGCTCCCAGAAATATAGCCATCCCCACCCCCTCACGTCAATCCCACAAGCCTCCGTCTAATTCGAAATGATAACAAAATGCATAGGTTGTTAGAAGCAGCTCGAGTACACATATACATATAGTATACCATCTCATTACTTTATTTCCTCTATGAGGGAAAAAGAAAAGTAATAAACCTGCAATCTCGGGGGTGGATGTGTGTCGAAACTTCAACTTTCGACAACCTAATCGAGATTCGCGAGATTTCCCTTGTCGAGGGTTGAAGTTTTGGCTTATGTATTGTTTCCAAGTTTTTCTTTGTTCGTCGAGTTCTCAATGTTCGACCTCCACATTAGTCGAGTTCTCAACGTTCGACCTCTAGCCTCGAATTCCCAAAACAACAATATTTCTCTAATAAGTTTCAAAACAACAATATTTCTCTAATAAGTTTTGAAAACAACAATATTAATATTAAAGGTCCGTTCGAAACGGCCTCTAGGGGATGTTTGAGGGCAAAGATTATCCTAAGCTTATAATATCACCTCTTTCTATAGTAAATACTATTTTGTCTTTAATTAGCTATATCTAATACTGTTTTAAAATTCTCATTTATTATAGTATTTACTATTTTGCATTCATCATTTTTTTTATTCTTTGCTATATTGTTTACTATTTTCTTCTCAAACTAAAATAGTTTACGTCTCAACACATATTATTATAACCAAAACTAAAATAATTTATATCCAAATACAAACTATTATAACCCAACTATAATAATCGGACTATATTTTAATTTGTTTAGAAAGTTTAAAATATTCATCTATTATTTTTTAATTTTTAGTGTCAGCTTTGGATTTTCAAGTTTTCTTGAGCAAGGAACGGGTCGCACAAGTCGGTCCAGTCGCATCTGAGCCATACAAATGCGTGACCCCACCAGAATAGACGGCCGACATTAAGCCGAAAGCACGTGTGTCAAAAAGTGAACGGAGAGAATCCACGTCATAAATACGTGTAATTCAAATCCGAACCGGGAAGGACACGTTAACCTGTTCCCGTTTTCAGAAAGCTCTCACGCGGGCCATTGCCTGACTGACACAGTCACCACCGGCCTAAAGCAAACAATAACCGATTTCCATTTTACGTCAAGAATCGCCGTTGTTTTTCTTTGTTTTTCCTTTTTGCTATTTCCTAATTTTGTTCTTCAGGTTTTCCGCTTCTTTCTCCGATTCGTTGCCTGAATTTACGCCTCCTAATTAGGTTTGGATATTGTTTATCTCTCTCTTTTTCCGATTCCGTAATTTTTTTCGGATCGGAAAGAGATTGAAGAGCCTTAATAAATGATTCAACGATTCGTTGACGATGTGCTTGCTGTTACCAAAGAGTGAGTTCTCATCTTTCTTCCTCTTTTTCCAGTTGATCGATTTTGTTTCCTGAAACCGGAGGATTTGATTTTATTCTTTTTTGCGGGAATTTTTGTTTTTGGCGCTTTATGATATGTGTTGTTCATGGAAGATGTTTCTAAATTTCTATTACAATCGAACCTCTTATCTCGTTGTAATGCGAGAGGAAGGAAATTTCGGAAAATTAATTAGTGCAAGTTAGCTACGTAATAGAACTGGATTTGGATATGGATGCCTCTTTGGAATGCTGCAATAGTTTAATGAAATCGGTGCTGTTTCACTTAAGGAATTGTTTCGGATTATATTGGATCGTGTCATAGGCTTGTAGTTTTAGCACCTTTTTTCCTTTTTGTTCGTCTTGTTATATATATATATATATTTCCTTTTATTTAATTTAGTTCTTAACTTCTTTGCTTTCTCTCTGTATTTTTGTTTCAACGGAGAAATGGCTACTGTTTTTTTATCGCTAAAGCTTTCTTCTTGTTGCCAATTTTAATCCGTAGGTGCGTTTTTAACTTGCGTCTAAG